>NC_059200.1:21247123-21409623 GCF_020615455.1 Coregonus clupeaformis | reverse complement strand
CTTGCTGTGGCACACCTAATAGATATGGGAGTTTTTCAAGATTGGATTTGTTTTCAAATTCTTTGTGGGTCTGTGTAATCTGAGGGAAATATGCGTCTCTAATATGGTCATACATTTGGCAGGAGGTTAGGAAGTGCATCTCGGTTTTCACCAGGGATTGGAACCAAAATTATTTTCCAATTGTTTCGTTCTGAACAGAACTATATTTTTGTTCTGTTCCAGTGTTCTGACCAGCAGAATAAAGTTCTGAACCGGTTTGAACCCAAAAAGTACTGGTTTACATCGTTCCTTTCTGTTCCTTTTTAAAACACTGAAATCAATAATATTTTACATTTAGCTCAACATTAAATTACTTCATCAATCAGTGTGGATAGAGCAGCTTGCTATGGAGCGGGTAAGTGATTTAATCTGTATAGGAAAGTCATTAAGAGCAAATTATATTTTGCCGTAACAGCATGGTTTAATCATAACGAAAGCTAAACCCACACACTGTGCTGCCAGTCACAGTGTAGGGCGTGAGATGCAACTGACATTTTGAGGGTGAGTGTAGTGTCGAGTAAAATGTTGCTAGTTATTGCTGTAACAAAGGAGTCCGCTCATACTGAACCCTTGATCATAAGTTTTATTCATATCACAAGATTTCAGCATGAGCTTACAGACCCTGCCGGGCTGGAGAACAGTGTCCAAAGGTAATCTGTCTGTTCTAACCCCCTCTGCCTCCAGCCTATACTTATAAAGAATGCAAAAATATGGGTTGCTCCCTCTGCTGTCCAATCACCTGTCTCCCCTGGGGCGTCACCCTACAAATGGCTACTTTTGAACTAAAATAAACATCCCTTCAGTTCCACTTAAAAACCATTAACAAAGACATAATCCTAATACACTACATTCCCCCCTTCGAGACGAACTAAAAGTCTCGAAAACAAACAGAATAGGATTATGACAAGTATCAATTTATCTTATTGAGTATCTTTAACATTAAACCAAAAACATTTTCCTCTAGAGTGTAAATACCTTTCTATGAAATATGAACAAATCTTTATGAAGTGTGAATACATTACTATGAAATATGAACAAATCTTTATGGAGTGTGAGAGCGAAAAACCTGTCTGGCAGCCTTCGTTCCAAATATCCATCCATCAATCAAGACAGTAAAATTCTCTCACGGTCCCTCTGCCCCAGGCAACCACCTAGGTACTCCCGATGAATTCATAAATCCTGATCAATGCATTTGAAACTATGATGCAATTAAATACACATGAAAGCCCCAGCAAACAAAATACTATCCAAAATGTCCACTCTAAGGCTGGTCAACCCATCGGACCCTACAGTGGATCTCTATCCCTGCCTAGACTCCCTGTCCCTAAGCATTCACAAAATAAACAAAAACATCTAAGATCCCCACATGTATCCAATAACATCAAATATCCTTCTACAAAAAGTAATACCTAAGAATATGACACAAATTATGTATTACACATGCAAATATGTCTATATTTCATTGCAGACACTGGAATGTAGTCCACTACACTTCATCTCCTCCGTAGTCTCCTCTTCCAATGCATCGTTGATGATGGAATCGGAATCTTTCCACACCTTCCTTGTTCCATCTCCTCCAGTCATTCTCCTTTCATATTGTCCCTTCATATTGTCCTTGTTTGAGTATTTCAATCTCTACATATTCCCCCAAATGCTTCTGGAAGAAAAGAAAAGACCAAACAGTATCTTTTGCAAAACAACACTTTCAAATTAAACATCAATATCAACTAAGAATATAAAAATTATATATAAATGATGTATGAATCACATCATCCTATTTCCCCCCTTTGATTCATAACATCATACTAAAATCACACTAATATTTTTTTTTTTTTTTGAAAAATGATCAAATAATCAAAAAGGATATTTATCCATCAATACTCCATCCAGTCCCACTTGTCCATCTTCATCCAGATCAGGAACAGTCAACAACGGCATCTGAGCGTTGTCTCCAGGCATCACTACTCCAACCTATCTCAATATCATAGCTTTCTCAAAGGTCAGTAACAAAGCACAAAAGAAAAACATCACACACAGCGCTATCAGAGCTGCAACTAAAATCTGAACCATCACTGCTCCTACTGGGCCTAACTGATCTTGCAACCAAGTCTTCGCTGACCATCCAGCTCCTTCAGATCTACCAAACGCATCCCTTATATTCTTCAAGGCATCTATAACTATCTGGAATCAAAGTATAGGTAATATTATCAATATGATCTGCCAAAAATGTTACACCATACCATGGAAAAAGTCCCCCCTTCTCTCTTAGACTTATCCTCCAATGATAGGCTTCCCAGACTATGAAATGTCGCCATGTCCCTTTTCACCCTACTTCCAAACCTAGATTCAGATTTATCTGTGTCCGGTGCTACCCCTCTTTTAATGGTAGAAACCTCATATGGAAGCTTCAACGTTGACATGTAACAACATCCTGTCCATCCATAGGGTAAGAATATATATGCTTTATCACCACAAACCCTCCAAATATCTCTAAAATTCACAATAGTCACATTGTCAGGCAAAAGCTAATCTTTCACCATCAAAGTCCTGCTCTTCTTACTAACTGGAACATAAAAAGTAACATTATATTTCTCATTACTACCCTTAAGGTCATGCTTACCCAAAGTCATCATATAATCATCACAATCTGATATTCCCATAAACATACCCTTTCCATCATATGTTTTATTAGAACAAAAACAACTTTTAGCCCTCACTGGTTTCACCTCCAATGCTTCAGGGTTCGCTGTTACCTGATTTTCCTTCCCATCTAACAAATTCACATAGGGTAATTCATTTAACCAAGAACACTTAAACCTAGGCTTAAACAAATGTTTTGACAACGACATTATTTTATCTGTTACTGATTGTTGCTGATACAATAGCCATGACAAAGCATAAGACTGACACATACTCGATAGAGGCTGAGCGACCGTCTCTAAAATGTAACCCCACGTGTCTGGTGCTGGAATTCTCAACAGACATGGACCCTCAAGATTCCTCACTGATCTTACAGAATGAGCTAGCTGCTGGAACCAAAGATTCCTACCTGCCCATCCATCTTTAATTTTCACAACAGAAGAATCAAACCCATATGCCTTCCATTTAGTTTCTCTCTTCCCTAACGAGCGGTACTGATCAGATACCTCTCCTTGTCTGTCATTAAAATCAAAGAACTCATCCTGTACCTCCATGATAGTATCCTTCACTATTTCAGATGAATCTATATTGTTCTCTACCACTATCTGCTCTCCTATTTTAACCCTAATAACAGTATTTTCCTCTAAAATTGCTGCTGGAGCTATTGGTTCCCTTGTAATGAAATGCGACATATTTATGGCTTTAATAACTATCAATGTTGAAAGAGTTAAATTGCTTCTCACTGTTGTTTTAATATACTGAAGTGTTGATGTCCTTATTGTTACTTCATCTAGTTTCCCCAAAGCTTTGAACTCTTTGCTTGTACTTCCCTCTATCACCACTAGTGTCACTACATTCACTCTCTCTTCCTACTCTAAACCCTCACTTTCAAACTTTTGATTATAAAAATACACTTACAATTACCTTGATCTTCCTGCTAGGAACTGCAAATATAGATACTCAATCACCCTCAATCTTCTCTTATCATTCAGCAACGCATACTTTCTCAATGCATCTGCTCCTAACAGATCTAAACTCCTACCATATCTATCTTCCCACTAAACTCTAAAATGTCCTTCACCACTGTTCTCTCTCTCTTACTACTAACTTTGAAACTTAGCTTACTGTCTTAGAGTTCCTTCAACCCTAGTTCTCCTAACTTTTTTTAATCTAACCTTTAAAAAACTTTTCCACTGATTTATTCACAAAATCCTCGTACCACCAATTTTTAGAATATGTGATTGGGAAGTCCCCACCTGCTTCTGACTTCTTTACACACAGACTTGGCAAACGACTAAACATCTTTTAGCCTAGCCTGAAATCTCTTGGTGTAGGAATGTAACCCAGAATAACAGTCACCCCTTTTAACTTTATTTTTCAGACAGATTGTCTAATAGGCAGTCTAATAGATTATCATCCTTCCTATGATATTATCTTTTTAAGCAAATATGATTCCCAAAAACCCTACTCTTTTAAAATCTTCTACCAGACAGCCGTCTAGTGTACATCTTATTGTACAGTTCAATTTACACCATGCATCTCTTCCCAACAATGCAATAGGTATATGTTCTAATATTAGTATGTCTATTTTAATTTCTCTTTGATTTTTATAGCAGAGCTCAATTGGTTCCTTAAGAGTAATTAGCTGTTTTACTCCCTCAAATCCTATCCTAATTAGTTAATTTTACATAGTGAGATGTTTAACCTCTTTAGGCTCAACACAGATAAAAGCTTTTCCACTATTCACCATCACTTCTCATAGTCCTTTTTATTTTCACTTCAATTGTTGGATATTTTCTTCCTCTCCCTAAATCGGTGCTATCAGCTGACACCCCCCTTCGGATCTTCTAGGCACTCTAGAATCCTTGCTCCTTTAAGGGTTCACCTGGAGAACAGGTGATCTTCACTTGCTCCTTTATCTTCCTCAGAAATTTCCTCTGTTGTTTCCTCCTGACGCATTGCAATCACAGGTAAAGTGACCAACCTGTCCACAATTATAACACACTTCTGGAGACTGCTGGAAGTGTGGCTGAAACCTTCCTCCTTCTTCCAAGCCTTCTCGTCCTCTTCCTCTCCAATTCTGTGTCTGTCCAGAAACTGGCTGTGGATATGGATAACAACTGGTACCGACCTTGGTGGCTGGTACAATTGCATTTGACCTTGTTCAGTTGAAGCTGTAGCAGTGATTGTTGATTTGGTTCACTCTGATTCTTCATAACCAAAGCTTCTCTTCTCCTTCTCCACCAGTTGTATTTGATTGAGTTTTCTGAGAGTTTCTTCGTCCTGTTCTTTCTTGTTGTTGACATATCAGGATTCTTCCACAGCTTATATTCTAAGTTCTGTCCTCGAAATATCATCTTCCATCATCTTCTTACTATTGGCCTTTCCTTGGCCTCAATGTATTCTTCTCCTCCAATTCTTGGGATCCTTTTCTCAGCAGTTTTTTCTTCTCTTCTGTATCTTCATCTTTATCTTCCCGAACCTCATTCTTCTCTTAGTTTCCAGACATCTCGGTTTTTTCTTACTTCTGGAGTTTTGGATTCATTTTTATGGTCGTTTCTGCTTGTCCTCTCTCTATTATTCGTTCATCTTCATCTCTGATGCAATAATCACCCTCCTGGATGATCACTGGAAGCTGAGGATAAACATCCCTAAGCTCTACTTCCTTCTCATAAGGTGGGGGTCTTTTTGCTGAATCCGTATGTGAGAAAGGTGTACTAACTTCTGCCATTAGTTTTTCTGTCGCCTTTCCTTGTTTCACAATTTTCTCTATACCTTTGTTTATCTTATCGCTGGAATCTTTTATCAGTTTTTGTTTGAGAATGAAGGACAACTTAAGAACACCAAGTTCTCTGTCTCTTTTCTTTACGTTGTTCCCTTTTTTCCCTTCTTTTGACCTGCTTTATGAATTGACAGAAGCCCTTTCATTATGTTGATGACGTCAGGGTTAAGATTCCCTCTACTAGCTATGGTTTGTTCAATGTCAGGCCAACTTTTGTTTCATTTGCCGGATAACCTAGCAATACTTTAGTTAAAGGATTACTATTTTGTACTATATCAACAGGTGTAATTACCTTCATAGTCCTGATATCTTTTCCCATTGTACCAACTCTTTTATATTCCTTTATTGTGAATTATTTTATTTTAGACTATATAGCCTATGGCTTCCCCCCTTTAATTTTTTTAAATCAATCAATAAAAATATGAATATTTAAAAAATAAAAATAAAAAAAAAACTTTATTCAAAAAAATATTTCTAATTAAAATAAAAAATCAATTAAAAAATCAATTAAAAATTATGAATATTTAAAACAATGTTTTATTTCCATATCCTATTGCTTTATAAGCACCCAATTATTTTAATTTTACAGAATAATGTCAGTACTCGATTTCCAACAGAACTCTAATCAACCCAAGTGATGCACAGAAACTCCAAAATGCAAATTTTTAATGAATCAGTATTTGCCAAGCCTCTGTGAAATTGTCATAACATCAAATATCCTGTAGGGGAAGATTTTGTAAACAGAACAGCACCAAAACCTTCCTACTCGATCCTCTGTTGCGTCACAATCTGTCACGTGATGTACACGTCAGCACCTCTCTCTCTTTCTCTCTCTCTCCTCTCGTCCCATCGTTCCTATTTCCTCTCATATGACAAAAGAGCATAGAAACAGACAAGATTTGAGAGTTTATGCAATCACTGAGTCACTTCAACCATTCAATATTCCTCCGTTCACATTCGCTCTAAGAATTAACTCAGGAATAAATAGCTCGCTCAATAACATTTTTATTTTATTTATTTATTTAACTATTTTTATTTTTAATCCGTCAACATCTCTCTCTCATTTATCAATTCAATAGGTCACAAAAACAGTTTCATCTTCAACCAACAGACAACGTAACAACTAGAATACACCATTAGACTCTAAATGTCTAATTCTTTGTTCCTCCATCTGTGTCTGTGTCTGTTTCTCCCTGCAGCACAGTCCAACAGAAGTATGACCGATTTACCCAAAATCCCCCGTGTTGTAGTTTTAGTAAAATCCCTCGTGTTGTAGTTTTAGTACCGTAAAATCAAACGTGTCATAATCTAGTGCCGTAAAATCACACGTGTTGTAGTTTAGTAAAATCACACGCATGCGCATTACATTTAACCATACGATTTCACCATGGAAGCAGCTCCAGACAACAGAACGTTAGCATTCCGCTATAGCTCCTCTCTTTTACCCCTTATAGACAAACAATAACACTTAACAGTTCACAAGACACCAGGCACCAAGCCCAAGCTAACTAAACACATTTCTGATGGCTCATCCCATTCCTATGGACCACCAAGGAAGAAATATTAATCATAACCCGCATCCAAAATTGGCATGTAGCATGATTAGCATTTAGCATTAGCATTTAGCATTAGCATGTAGCATGAAGCATAATTAGCAGGCCACGTTAGCATTTCTCCCTCCGCTGTACCGTAAAATTCCATTTGTTAGCTAAATTTATGCTACCACGAGATCTGTGGAATCGACACGAGAGATTGCATCAAACAAGCCGTTCGTCAACCGCCAGCTGAGGGGCAACATACATCATCAATATACCACGGTCTCCAGCCCATCGGACTCACCTAAAACACATCTAACGCGTATCAGGATTTTCTGGCCCACCTCTAATAGGTCGCCTGTCTTCCAGGGCTTTTCCATGATTTACAGCGGCTCTAAGTTACATACACATCTGCCTAGGCATTCCTTATTCCTCTCTCAATCGATTGTTCTTGAACTGTTATTCAAGCAAAATCTCTCTATAGACACTCTATAGGCTCTCTCTCCCCCCTTTTGCGCTGTCTACCAGTGCAACCAAATTTATAATGATTAGCCAGACCCCCAGTTCTCAGCAATACAGCAACACAAGGCACACATCGTTCCTTTACACGGTACATCTCCCCAGCGCACATACCCATAACCAGACGAACGAAACGCACACAAGACCGTGAGAAATCTCACCTTATGCCGGCGCCTTGAGCGAGAGTCACGTCGTTGCTCATGAATATAACACTGAAGAGACGCAGACCGTCCCTTTTCGTGACGCCATTCTGTAGTGTCGAGTAAAATGTTGCTAGTCATTGCTGTAACAAAGGAGTCCGCTCATACTGAACCCTTGATCATAAGTTTTATTCATATCACAAGATTTCAGCATGAGCTTACAGACCCTGCCGGGCTGGAGAACAGTGTCCAAAGATAATCTGTCTGTTCTAACCCCCTCTGCCTCCAGCCTATACTTATAAAGAATGCAAAAATATGGGTTGCTCCCTCTGCTGTCCAATCACCTGTCTCCCCTGGGGCGTCACCCTACAAATGGCTACTTTTGAACTAAAATAAACATCCCTTCAGTTCCACTTAAAAACCATTAACAAAGACATAATCCTAATACACTACATGAGGAAAAAGTGAGAGAGGATGGAGGAAGCTTGCCTTGAAACACTGGGCATCTTGTTATGACATGCATTATCTGAATTATACCTACGGAGGAGCGGTAGGTATTCTATAGAGGAACTTTGAATGTCTTTGAATTTCCAAGTTGGTTTAACGTTAGACCAGAGCAAACGTTAGCTTGCTAGCTAACAAGCTTGTGTCTGCAGAGCAGCACTAGAATTTAAAATACGTCTTACATTTTTGTAGTTAATAAGTCCAATGTGAAACGTGATAACTATAGCATCCTTAACTAGCATTCAAAAAGTCAATCCATTCTTTAATTAAACATCTCTCCCTAACTTCTTAATTACGCTTGTAACATCAGTAGGCTACAGTAACTTAAGCTTCAGAAGGGGAGGGGCAGGTAGCCTACACACACACCCACTGGTAAAGATGTCCAGCTGGCAGGCAGACACTGGAATAAGTTTATGAGTGACAGAGTGAGGGCTTTGCATAGGTGCTTTGTTGCAATCTTTGTGGGACTGGAAAAAAATGCCTGGAGCGTAAAATAACGTTATTAACCGGTTCCCATGCTTTTAAAATAACAGTTATTTTCCGGAACAGTATAGATCACTTTCGCTTTCAGTTCAGGTTCTGTTCCTCAAATAATTTAGTTATTTTCCAGTTTTCGGTTCTGTTTCCTGAACTGGTTCCAACCCTTGGTTTCCCCCTCATTTTGTGGGTAGTGGGCACATACCCTGCCTTCTCTCTCAATAGCAAGGCCATGAATACTGAGTCTGTACATAGTCAAAGATTTTCTTAATTTTGGGTCAGTCACAGTGGTCAGGTATTCTGTTTAGGGTCAAATAGCATTCTAATTTCCTCTGTTTTTTTGTTTATTCTTTCCAGTGTGTCAAGTAATTCTTTTTTAGTTTTCTCATGATTTGGTTGGGTCTAATTGTGTTACTGTCCTGGAGCTCTGTGAGGTCTGTTTGTGTTTGTGAACAGAGACCCAATATCAGCTGGCTGAGGGGACTCTTCTCCAGGTTCATCTCTCTGTAGGTTAGGGCTTTGTTATGGAAGGTTTGAAATTCGCTTCATTTTAGGTGATTGGGGAATTAAATTACTATTTTCTGGATTTTGATAATTAGCGGGAACCACTCTAATTCTGCTTTGCATGCATTATTTGGTGTTTTACGTTATACACTGGATGTTTTTGCATAATTCTGCATGTAGTGTTTGTCCCATTTTGTGAATTCTTGGTTGGTGAGCGGACCCCAGACCTCACAACCGTAGAGGGCAGTGGGTTCTATAACTGATTCAAGTATTCTTAGCCAGATCCTAATTGGGATGTCGAATTTTATGTTCCTTTTGATGGGGCAGAAGGCCTTTCTTGCCTTGTCTCTCAGATCGTTCACAGCTTTTGTGGAAGTTACCTGTGGTGCTGATGTTTAGGCCGAGGTAGGTATAGCTTTTTGTGTGCTCTAGGGCAACAGTGTCTAGGTGGAATTGTTATTTGTGGTCCTGGCAACTGGACCTTTTTTGTAACACCATTATTTTTGTCTTACTGAGATTTACTGTCAGGGCCCAGGTCTGACAGAAACCGTGCAGAAGATCTAGGTGCTGCTGTAGGCCCTCTTTGGTTGGGGACAGAAGCACCAGATCATCAGCAAACAGTAGATATTTGACTTCAGATCCTAGTAGTGTGAGGCCGGGGGCTTCAGACTGTTCTAGAGCCCTCGCCAATTAGTTTATATAAATGTTGAAGGCTCAAGCTGCAGACCTGTCTCACACTCTGAGAAAATAAACATGTTTTTTTTCTGCCAATTTTAACCACACACTTGTCGTTTGTGTACATGGATTTTATAATGTTGTATGTTTTCCCCCCTAAAACAGCTTTCCATCAATTTGTATAGCATTTGACATTTTAGTCATTCAGCAGACGATCTGAGTGACTTACATTTTTGTAGTTTTTTCATACTGGTCCACCGTGGGAATCGAACCCACAACCCTGGCGTTGCAAGTGTCATGCTCTACCAACTAAGCCACACGGGACAGACCGCCATGCCAAATTGAGTCAAAAGCTTTTTTGAAAATCAACAAAGTATGAGAAGACTGCTTTTGTTTTGTTTTGTTTTTTTGTCAATAAGGGTGTGCAGGGTGAATACGTGGTCTGTCGTTTGTTTGTTTGTCAATAAGGGTGTGCAGGGTGAATACGTGGTCTGTCATATGGTAATTTGGTAAAAAGCCAATTAGAAATTTGCTCAGGACATCTTTTCACTGAGGAAATGTAGGAGTCTGCTGTTAATGATAATGCAGAGGATTTTCTCAAGGTTGCTGTTGACGCATATCCCACAGTAGTTATTGGGATCAAATTCGTCTCCACTTTTGTGGAATGGGGTGATCAGTCCTTGGTTTCAAGCACCACAGGCCTTTTTGGGTTGGAGGGTTTGTATTTTGATCTGTAGTTCATTCAATGTAACTGGAGAATCCAGTGGGTTCTGGTAATCTTTAACAGCTGACTCTAAGATTTTTAATTGATCATGTATATGTTTTTGCTGTTTGTTCTTTTGTTATAGAGCCAAAAAGATTGGAGAAGTGGTTTATACATACATCTCCATTTTGGATAGATAGCTCTTCATGTTGTTGTTTGTTTAGTGTGTCCCAATTTTCCCAGAAGTAGTTAGATTTTATGGATCCTTCAACTAAATTGAGCTGATTTCTGACGTGCTTTTCTTTATTTTTCCGTAGTGTATTTCTGTATTGTTTTAGTGTTTCACCACAGTGAAGGCGTAGACTCAGGTTTTCTGGGTCTCTGTGTTTTTGGTTGGTTAGGTTCCTCAATTTCTTTCTTAGGTTTTTCATTCTTGATCAAACCATTTTTCATTGTTAGTTTTCTTAGGTTGTCTGGTTGAATTTGATAGGGAAACTTCAAGCTAAAGTATACTGTTTACACCTTCACTATTGCAGTGAAATGCTTTGTCCAGGAAGTTGTGTAAAAGGGATTACATTCGTTGTTGGCTAATTGTTTTCTGGTATGTTTCTACACTACTTTCCTTCCATCTATAGTATTTCTTAACAGTATGCAATACCTTCGGCTTTGATGCCTCATGATTGAGTATTGCTCTGTTCAAGTTGATTTTGCTGTGATCTGATAGGGGTGTCAGTGGGCTGACTGTGAACTCTCTGAGAGACTCTGGGTTGAGGTCGGTTATAAAGTAGTCTATAGTACTGCTGCCAAGAGATTAGCTGTAGGTGCACCTACCATAGGAGTCCCCTTGAAGACTATGCGACAGAGCTGCAGGAGTTGTGACCCGTTTTTGTTGGTTGTTTTGTCGTAGTTGTCCCTAGGGCGGTATGTTGGGGAGGGAATGCTGTCACCTCCAGGTAGGTGTTTGTGCTGAGGGTGTCAGGTTCTGGCGTTTAGGTCGCCACAGACTAGTACATGTCCCTGGATATGGAAATGCTTGATCTCCCCTCTAGGATAGAGAAGCTGTCTTCATTCAAGTATAGGGATTCTAGTGGGGGGATATAGCTATAGTGCCTTCAGAAAGTATTCACACCCCTTGACTTTTTCAAAATGTTGTTGTGTTACAGCCTGAATTTAGAATGGATTCAATATATTTTGTGTCACTGGCCTACGCACAATACCCCATAATGCCAAAGTGGAATTATGTTTTTAGAAATGTTTTGAAATGAATAAAAAATTAGTATTCAACTCCTTTTTTTACAGTAAGCCTAAATAACTTCAGCAGTAAAAATTTGCTTAACAAGTCACATAATAAGTTGCATGGACTCAATAATAGTGTTTAACATGATTTTTTAATTACTACCTCATCTCTGTAGCCCACACATACAATTATCTATAAGGTCCATCAGTCAAGCAGTGAATTTCAAACACAGATTCAACCACAAAGACCAAGGAGGTTTTTCCAATGCCTCGCAAAGAAGGGTAAATGGGTAAAAATAAAAAAAGCGGACATTGAATGTCCCTTTGAGCATGGTGAAGTTATTAATTACACTTTGGATGGTGTATCAATATTTAATGGCTGTGATAGGAGACAACTGAGAATGGATCATTGTAGTTACTCCACAATACTAACCTAATTGACAGAGTGAAAAGAAGGAAGCCTGTACAGAATAAAAATATATTTTTTTAAAATGCGCCCTGTTTGCAATAAGTGTTATGTTTGGGGCAAATCCAATGCAACACATTACTGAGTACCACTCTTCATATTTTCAAGCATAGTGGTGGCTGCATCATGTTATGGGTATGCTTGTAATCGTTAAGGACTGGGGAGTTTTTCAGGATAAAAAAGAAACAGAATGGAGCTAAGCACAGGCAAAATCCTAGAGGAAAAACCTGGTTCACTCTGCTTTCCATCAGACACTGGGAGATGAATTCACCTTTCAGCAGGACAATAACCTAAAACACAAGGCCAAATATACACTGGAGTTGCCTACCAAAATGACATGGAATGTTCCAGAGTGGCCGAGTTACAGTTTTGACTTAAAGCAATACTCATCTGCTCATGTCTCTCTCTCTCTCTCTCTCTCTCTCTCTCTCTCTCTCTCTCTCTCTCTCTCTCTCTCTCTCTCTCTCTCTCTCTCTCTCTCTCTCTCTCTCTCTCTCTCTCTCTCTCTCTCTCTCTCTCTCTCTCTCTCTCTCTCTCTCTCTCTCTCTCTCAGTTACATTTGAATGATGAGGTGTGTATGTGCGTGTGTGCTTGCATAATTGTGCACCTCTTAATATGGGTATTTGTATTAAATGTGGAGTGTTTGAGAAAGGAGTGCAGTGCAGCATGGTTGAGGCCCTGGTTGGCTTGTTGTGTGTCCTTGTTGTGTTCCAGGCAGCACCAGCCAGACAGCCATCTAATGTTATCTCTGTGCTCCCCACACTGTCCTGTAAGCTGCCAGACAGCCATCTAATGTTATCTCTGTGCTCCCCACACTGTCCTGTAAGCAGCCAGACAACCATCTAATGTTATCTCTGTGCTCCCCACACTGTCCTGTACTGTAAGCAGCCAGACAGCCATCTAATGTTATCTCTGTGCTCCCCACACTGTCCTGTCCTGTAAGCAGCCAGACAACCATCTAATGTTATCTCTGTGCTCCCCACACTGTCCTGTACTGTAAGCAGCCAGACAGCCATCTAATGTTATCTCTGTGCTCCCCACACTGTCCTGTCCTGTAAGCAGCCAGACAGCCATCTAATGTTATCTCTGTGCTCCCCACACTGTCCTGTACTGTAAGCAGCCAGACAGCCATCTAATGTTATCTCTGTGCTCTCCACACTGTCCTGTCCTGTAAGCAGCCAGACAACCATCTAATGTTATATATGTGCTCCCCACACTGTCCTGTCCTGTAACTAGTAGCTCCCTAAAGGCCTTTGCACATGTCAGATTCAGCCTTTTTACGATTATCACGGCACACTGTGCGATGTTACCAAATTAAAATATTGATATCAACCTGGCCAGATTGTACGGTTTACTTCAGTTCTGTCGTCACATTCTGCAGTTGGCTTGAGAGGCTAAATAGCCGACGTCAACTGCAGCGGTGTATTTGATCTGAGCATGTGCCAGCACCAGCAGCGCAAGCCTCCCTCTATGCTTATGCGCAAGTGAAGTGAGTTTGGAAAAACTGAAAGTATGCATCTTAGAAATCGTTTTCACATACAAACATGTCCAAACTTTTTTTAGGGGGTAGATCAGCTTTAATATTGCATATAGATTGTGGCGTCTATCAATGTAATTGTCTGCATCATTTCCAATCCCCCATATTATTTTTTGGGGGTAAATATATATTTTCCTTCTTTATAATTTTCCACCAACCCGACCACCCCTCCCCTATTTGGAGTAAACTAATGGACAACAATACTTAGGCTTCTACTTCCAGCCTATACATACTACAGTGGGGGAAAAAAGTATTTAGTCAGCCACCAATTGTGCAAGTTCTCCCACTTAAAAAGATGAGAGAGGCCTGTAATTTTCATCATAGGTACACGTCAACTATGACAGACAAATTGAGAAAAAAAAATCCAGAAAGTCACATTGTAGGATTTTTTATGAATTTATTTGCAAATTATGGTGGAAAATAAGTATTTGGTCACCTACAAACAAGCAAGATTTCTGGCTCTCACAGGCCTGTAACTTCTTCTTTAAGAGGCTCCTCTGTCCCCCACTCATTACCTGTATTAATGGCACCTGTTTGAACTTGTTATCAGTATAAAAGACACCTGTCCACAACCTCAAACAGTCACACTCCAAACTCCACTATGGCCAAGACCAAAGAGCTGTCAAAGGACACCAGAAACAAAATTGTAAACCTGCACCAGGCTGGGAAGACTGAATCTGCAATAGGTAAGCAGCTTGGTTTGAATAAATCAACTGTGGGAGCAATTATTAGGAAATGGAAGACATACAAGACCACTGATAATCTCCCTCGATCTGGGGCTCCACGCAAGATCTCACCCCATGGGGTCAAAATGATCACAAGAACGGTGAGCAAAAATCCCAGAACCACACGGGGGGACCTAGTGAATGACCTGCAGAGAGCTGGGACCAAAGTAACAAAGCCTACCATCAGTAACACACTACGCCGCCAGGGACTCAAATCCTGCAGTGCCAGACGTGTCCCCCTGCTTAAGCCAGTACATGTCCAGGCCCGTCTGAAGTTTGCTAGAGTGCATTTGGATGATCCAGAAGAGGATTGGGAGAATGTCATATGGTCAGATGAAACCAAAATAGAACTTTTTGGTAAAAACTCAACTCGTCGTGTTTGGAGGACAAAGAATGCTGAGTTGCATCCAAATAACACCATACCTACTGTGAAGCATGGGGGTGGAAACATCATGCTTTGGGGCTGTTTTTTCTGCAAAGGGACCAGGACGACTGATCCGTGTAAAGGAAAGAATGAATGGGGCCATGTATCGTGAGATTTTGAGTGAAAACCTGCTTCCATCAGCAAGGGCATTGAAGATGAAACGTGGCTGGGTCTTTCAGCATGACAATGATCCCAAACACACCGCCCGGGCAACGAAGGAGTGGCTTCGTAAGAAGCATTTCAAGGTCCTGGAGTGGCCTAGCCAGTCTCCAGATCTCAACCCCATAGAAAATCTTTGGAGGGAGTTGAAAGTCCGTGTTGCCCAGCGACAGCCCCAAAACATCACTGCTCTAGAGGAGATCTGCATGGAGGAATGGGCCAAAATACCAGCAACAGTGTGTGAAAACCTTGTGAAGACTTACAGAAAACGTTTGACCTGTGTCATTGCCAACAAAGGGTATATAACAAAGTATTGAGAAACTTTTGTTATTGACCAAATACTTATTTTCCACCATAATTTGCAAATAAATTCATAAAAAATCCTACAATGTGATTTTCTGGATTTTTTTTCCTCATTTTGTCTGTCACAGTTGACGTGTACCTATGATGAAAATTACAGGCCTCTCTCATCTTTTTAAGTGGGAGAACTTGCACAATTGGTGGCTGACTAAATACTTTTTTCCCCCACTGTATGTCTGTGACAGCAGGTGTCTGATAAGTTGTTTTGTTTTATTCCAGGTGTCTGATAAGTTGTGTTGTTGTATTCCAGGTGTCTGATAAGTTGTGTTGTTGTATTCCAGGTGTCTGATAAGTTGTGTTGTTGTATTCCAGGTGTCTGATAAGTTGTGTTGTTGTATTCCAGGTGTCTGATAAGTTGTGTTGTTGTATTCCAGGTGTCTGATAAGTTGTGTTGTTGTATTCCAGGTGTCTGATAAGTTGTGTTGTTGTATTCCAGGTGTCTGATAAGTTGTGTTGTTGTATTCCAGGTGTCTGATAAGTTGTGTTGTTGTATTCCAGGTGTCTGATGACTTGTGTTGTTGTATTCCAGGTGTCTGATAACTTGTGTTGTTGTATTCCAGGTGTCTGATAAGTTGTGTTGTTGTGTTCCAGGTGTCTGCTCAGTTTGCCTTCAGCTTGTTTGACCTGGACTGGGATGTGTTCATGCAGCAAATAGAGGGAGTTATTAACAGAGTCCCTGCTCTGGAGCAGACTGGCATCAAATCCACTGTCTGTGGACCAGGTACGGACATACTGTACGCACACACACACACACATACACACACTGATATGGTTCCCACTCCCATGATCACTCCCTCACATTAATTTTGTAAAACTCACAAACACTCATAAAAGCTCTCTGGCTGACATGTTCAAACACGCTTACAAGCTCTCTGGTTGACATGTTATTTAAGACACTTATAAAAGCTCTCCGCTTGACATGTTAATTAAGACAATCATAAAAGCTATTTGGTTGACATGTTCAACCACTCATAAAAACTCTCTGGCTGACATATTCAAACACTCGCAACCGTTTGCAAACATTCAGATCCCTGCCAAACACTCAGTTACAAAGACTGACAGACATCAACACTCTCTCATTCAAGACAAAGGAGATGATTGTGGACTACAGGAAAAAAAAAGAGGACTGAGCACGCCCCCATTCTCATCGACAGGGCTGTAGTGGAACAGGTTGAGAGCTTCAAGTTCCTTGGTGTCCACATCACCAACGAACTATCATGGTCCAAACACACCAAGACAGTCGTGAAGAGGGCACGACAAAGCCTATTCCCCCTCAGGAGACTGAAAAGATTTGGCATGGGTCCTCAGATCCTCAAAAAATTATACAGCTGCACCATCGAGAGCATCCTGACTGGTTGCATCACTGCCTGGTATGGCAACTGCTTGGCCGCCGACCGCAAGACACTACAGAGGGTAGTGCATACGGCCCAGTACATCACTGGGGCCAAGCTTCCTGCCATCCAGGACCTCTATACCAGGCGGTGGAAGGCCCTCAAAATTGTCAAAGACTCCAGCCACCCTAGTCATAGACTGTTCTCTCTGCTACCGCACGGCAAGCGGTACCGGAGTGCCAAGTCTAGGTCCAAAAGACTTCTCAACAGCTTCTACCTCCAAGCCATAAGACTCCTGAACAGCTAATCATGGCTACCCGGACTATTAGGACTATAGCTCAGCTGGTAGAGCACGGCGCTTGTAACGCCAAG
The DNA here is from genome assembly GCF_020615455.1 of Coregonus clupeaformis. NCBI lineage: Eukaryota > Metazoa > Chordata > Actinopteri > Salmoniformes > Salmonidae > Coregonus > Coregonus clupeaformis. The sequence goes on along the minus strand of NC_059200.1, from coordinate 21,392,495 downwards.
GTAGTGGGTTCGATCCCCGGGACCACCCATACACAAAAATGTATGCATGCATGACTGTAAGTCGCTTTGGATAAAAGCGTCTGCTAAATGGCATATTATTATTATTATTATTATTATTACTATTTGCACTCCCCACCCACCCCCACCCCATCTTTTTACACTGCTGCTACTCTGTTAATTATTTATGCGTAGTCACTTTAACTCTACCCACATGTACATATTACTTCAACTACCTCAACTAGCCGGTGCGACCGCACATTGACTCTGCACCGGTACCCCCCTGTATATATAGCCTCCCTACTGTTATTTTATTTTACTTCTGCTCTTTTTTTCTCAACACTTTTTTGTTGTTGTTTTATTTTACTTTTTTATTAAAAGTAAATGCACTGTTGGTTAAGGGCTTTAAGTAAGCATTTCACTGTAATGTCTGCACCTGTTGTATTCGGCGCATGTGGCCAATAACATTTGATATGATTTGATTTGATTCAATATACAGTCTTCTCCACATACATTTACCTCATCTCTCTCTCTGTCCCTTCCTCCCCCCACACAGTTCTAAATACTCATGTTATGTGTCCATACATGCTGTGAGAGCTCAACCCAACAGTTCCTCTCGCTGTCATATTCCTATTCATCTCTGTCCTGAAGCCTCTCATTTCACTCTGAGTTGAACTTTGACCCTGGTGTCTCAGGGCCAGGCAGATGGTCTGTCTGAACTGGCCGAGGTTGGTCCGGCACTGTGTCTCTGAGACGGGAGAGTATCACTGGTCAAGGCCTGTTGCCTGTGAGAGACGGGAGGGTATCGACCCTTGGAGTCTAGGGAATACAGTCACTCAGCTCTCTGATATGAGCTGACAGGTGTGAAACGCTGTGTGACTTTCTGTGGTAGGAGGTGAGAGACTGACTGCAGTGGCGGTCGGTGCCATTCAAGATCAGGGAGGTGAAATTATACAATTATACAAGGCAGTTATACAATTTTTAAAACATTACAATACATTCATAACAGATTTCACAACACACTAAGTGTGTGCCCTCAGGCCCCTACTCCACTACCAGTCAAAGGTTTGGACACACCTACTCATTCAAGGGTTTTTCTTTATTTTTGCTATTTATTACATTGTAGAATAATAGTGAAGACATCAAAACTATGAAATAACACATATGGAATCATGTAGTAACCAAAAAAGTGTTAAACAAATATATTTTATATTTGAGATTCTTCAAATAGCCACCCTTTGCCTTGATGACAGCTTTGCACACTCTTGGCATTCTCTCAACCAGCTTCATGAGGTAGTCAACTGGAATGCGTTTCAGTTAACAGGTGTGCCTTCTTAAAAGTTAATTTGTGGATTTTCTTTCCTTCTTAATGCGTTTGAGCCAATCAGTTGTGTTGTGACAAGGTAGGGGGGGGATACAGAAGATAGTCTTATTTGGTAAAAGAGCAAGTCCATATTATGGCAAGAACAGCTCAAATAAGCAAATAGAAACGACAGTCCATCATTACTTTAAGACATGAAGGTCAGTCAATACGGAACATTTCAAGAACTTTGAAAGTTTCTTCAAGTGCAGTCGCAAAAACCATCAACACCTATGATGAAACTGCCTCTCATGAGGACCGCCACAGGAATGGAAGACCCATAGTTGCCTCTGCTGCAGAGGATAAGTTCATTAGATTTACCAGCCTCAGAAATTGCAGCCCAAATAAATGCTTCACAGAGTAAAAGTAACAGACACATCTCAACATCAGCTGTTCAGAGGAGACTGCGTGAATCAGGCCTTCATGGTCTACTAAAGGACATCAATAAGAAGAAGAGACTTGCTTGGGACAAGAAACACGAGCAATCGACATTAGACCGGTGGAAATCTGTCCTTTGGTCGGGAGTCCAAATTGGAGATTTTTGGTTCCAACAACCGTGTCTTTGTGAGACGCAGTGTAGGTGAACGGATGATCTCCACATGTGTAGTTCCCACCGTGAAGCATGGAGGAGGAGGTGTGATGGTGTGGGGGTGCTTTGCTGGTGACACTGTCTGTGATTTATTTAGAATTCAAGGCACACTTAACCAGCATGGCTACCACAGTATTCTGCAGCGATACGCCATCCCATCTGGTCTGGGCTTAGTGGGACTATCATTTGTTTTTCAGCAGGACAATGACCCAATACACCTCCAGGCTGTGTAAGGGCTATTTTACCAAGAAGGAGAGTGATGGAGTGCTGCATCAGTTGACCTGGCCTCCACAATCCCCCAACCTCAACCCAGTTGAGTCGGACCGCAGAGTGAAGGAAAAGCAGCCAACAAGTGCTCAGCATATGTGGGAACTCCTTCAAGACTGTTGGAAAAGCATTCCAGGTGAAGCTGGTTGAGAATGCCAAGAGTGTGCAAAGCTGGCATCAAGGCAAAGGGTGGCTATTTGAAAAATCTCAAATCTCAAATATATTTTGATTTGTTTAACACTTTTCTGGTTACTACATGATTCCATATGTGTTATTTCATAGTTTTGATGTCTTCACTATTATTCTACAATGTAAAAAATAGTAAAAAATAAAGAAAAACCCTGGAATGAGTAGGTGTGTCCAAACCTTTTACTGGTACTGAATATACAACACAAAATCCATGCCAATTGCACGCTCCCTCAAAACTTGAGAAATCTGTGGCATTGTGTTGTGTGACAAAGCTGCACATTTTAGAGTGGCCTTTTCTTTTCCCCAGCACAAGGTGCACCTGTGTAATGATCATGCTGTTTAATCAGCTTCTTGATATACCACACCTGTCAGGTGGATGGATTATCTTGACAAAGGATAAAATGCTCACTAATAGGGATGTAAACAAATTTGTGCACAACCCTTACAAAAAAAGATTGCAGTTTTCAAACTGCAGTATAAGTGCAGTAACTGCAGTCGACTGTGGTATTTTGGACACAGTAATTGCAGAATAATTGCAGTGTACTGCAGTTGATCTGCAGTTATACTGCACTGTAACTGCAGTTATACTGCTAAATTACTGCATAAAAAACTGTTATTTTGGATGCAGTATTTGCAACATACTGCAGTTATACTGCACTCTAACTGCAGTTATACTGCATTCTGGCTGCAATATTTGTTGTAAGGGAAAATCTGAGAGAAATAAACTTTTTGTGTGTATAGAACATTTCTGGGATCTTTTGTTTCAGCTCATGAAACATGGGACCAGCACTTTACATGTTGCGTTTATATTTTTGTTCAGTGTAGCATTCCCAGGGGTGTGTGGTGTCGAGAAACCGATGCTAGTTATGCTGTGAAAACAAGGAAATCCGCTGACACTGTACTTTGATTATAAAGGTTTATTTATATCAAAGGATTCCAGCGTCAATTTACAGATATCTGCCGATATCTAGAGAATAACCGGCTCCAATCTGTAATATGTTATTCTCCCTGTCCTTTGTTTTAACCGTGGTATTTATCCTATGCCCTATGTAACATAATATGGGTGTTTTCCCCTACAGACCAAAACCAGGACTCCACCTAACGGACTTCCTCTGCTTTAGGGTGCCCCTATAGAACTACTCTCCAGATGCTCCCCTTAAGCTGAGTCAACATCCTCTAAGACCATTTAAAACCATTAGCAAAGTCATAAATTCCTCAGATACCACAGGTGAAAGTAGATTTCATTTCTTATGGGTATGGGACACCCAAGTGAGCGCATGCATTTGTTTAAACTACAAAAATGACAGGGTAGCCTACTCTGCTGACACTGACAAACAGATCAATAAAAACGATGTCGTCTGATCCATATAAAACGAAAAGGGGATCAAATACAATATGACGTCCATCTAACCTGGAGGAGGAAAATATTGTCCAAAAACAAACAAAAGTGGCACTGACCCAATGACAAAGACAGTGAATATGCACACTCACCGGGGATATGCCGATGTTCTCCGCTGGTGCCAATAAGATAGGCTACTACTGTTCGCTCAATTAAGTTAAGAATTTTGATAACTAAAAGACAGATTGCAGTCTTTTTATTGTCATCTCTTTACAGCACTATCCATTTGCATTCCAAACAGTTTTCCCGCGATTTTATTTTTAAATATTGCGTTATGCCTGGCTGGGTCTCTCTGCTTTTCAGTGACAGTCGCAACTAAACAATCATCTATTTGGTATTTCAAGCGCACACTGGCAAATTGCGGGCCCTAACGACTGTAGGTTACGCGATTTAAATCAATCCACTGTTTATTTTTTTTAAGAAGCTAATGATCCTCTGAGGCCAAATCATGCTTTCTGGTGTAGTAACCAATTTTTTTATGATTTTATTTATTTATGTATAGACAGGAGTAAGCTAATTAGGCTATATCATTTTGGCAATTTAATTATGTTTACTTTAGGGAAAGCTTAGCTTCCCCTCGCCTTATGGACACGCCACCTATGCTTTTTAATGTGACATAAACACAACCAGTCATGATGTTTTCATCTGATTGTCAAACAATCACTTAACAAATGCGCTCCTGTAGGCTTCCCGCGCGCATTCGTCCACTCACTTAATAAATTCAGCATCCAAACCCCAACAGTGCACTGTGAACCCGCAATTTGATGAATGGAAAGAGACATCAGTTACAAAACACCTACAGTGGGGAAAAAAAGTATTTAGTCAGCCACCAATTGTGCAAGTTCTCCCACTTAAAAAGATGAGAGAGGCCTGTAATTTTCATCATAGGTACACGTCAACTATGACAAGACAAAATGAGAGAAAAAAATCCAGAAAATCACATTGTAGGATTTTTAATGAATTTATTTGCAAATTATGGTGGAAAATAAGTATTTGGTCAATAACAAAAGTTTCTCAATACTTTGTTATATACCCTTTGTTGGCAATGACACAGGTCAAACGTTTTCTGTAAGTCTTCACAAGGTTTTCACACACTGTTGCTGGTATTTTGGCCCATTCCTCCATGCAGATCTCCTCTAGAGCAGTGATGTTTTGGGGCTGTCGCTGAGCAACACAGACTTTCAACTCCCTCCAAAGATTTTCTATGGGGTTGAGATCTGGAGACTGGCTAGGCCACTCCAGGACCTTGAAATGCTTCTTACGAAGCCACTCCTTCGTTGCCCGGGCGGTGTGTTTGGGATCATTGTCATGCTGAAAGACCCAGCCACGTTTCATCTTCAATGCCCTTGCTGATGGAAGGAGGTTTTCACTCAAAATCTCACGATACATGGCCCCATTCATTCTTTCCTTTACACGGATCAGTCGTCCTGGTCCCTTTGCAGAAAAACAGCCCCAAAGCATGATGTTTCCACCCCCATGCTTCACAGTAGGTATGGTGTTCTTTGGATGCAACTCAGCATTCTTTGTCCTCCAAACACGACGAGTTGAGTTTTTACCAAAAAGTTATATTTTGGTTTCATCTGACCATATGACATTCTCCCAATCCTCTTCTGGATCATCCAAATGCACTCTAGCAAACTTCAGACGGGCCTGGACATGTACTGGTTTAAGCAGGGGGACACATCTGGCACTGCAGGATTTGAGTCCCTGGCGGCGTAGTGTGTTACTGATGGTAGGCTTTGTTACTTTGGTCCCAGCTCTCTGCAGGTCATTCACTAGGTCCCCCCGTGTGGTTCTGGGATTTTTGCTCACCGTTCTTGTGATCATTTTGACCCCATGGGGTGAGATCTTGCGTGGAGCCCCAGATCGAGGGAGATTATCAGTGGTCTTGTATGTCTTCCATTTCCTAATAATTGCTCCCACAGTTGATTTATTCAAACCAAGCTGCTTACCTATTGCAGATTCAGTCTTCCCAGCCTGGTGCAGGTTTACAATTTTGTTTCTGGTGTCCTTTGACAGCTCTTTGGTCTTGGCCATAGTGGAGTTTGGAATGTGACTGTTTGAGGTTGTGGACAGGTGTCTTTTATACTGATAACAAGTTCAAACAGGTGCCATTAATACAGGTAACGAGTGGGGGACAGAGGAACCTCTTAAAGAAGAAGTTACAGGTCTGTGAGAGCCAGAAATCTTGCTTGTTTGTAGGTGACCAAATACTTATTTTCCACCATAATTTGCAAATAAATTCATAAAAAATCCTACAATGTGATTTTCTGGATTATTTTTTCTCAATTTGTCTGTCATAGTTGACGTGTACCTATGATGAAAATTACAGGCCTCTCTCATCTTTTTAAGTGGGAGAACTTGCACAATTGGTGGCTGACTAAATACTTTTTTCCCCCACTGTACGTGTATTGTAAGGACATTCTGCGATTGTCATTAGGCCTGCACTTGTAGCCTGAATTGATGCATCCACTCCGCCTTGTCCACGAGCGAGATGCCACTAATCTCCGCCATGACAAAATGTACGTTTTCTCCTCAAACCACAACGCAATTTGGAGCGTATACCACCCTGTTTCCAGTAAATTTGCTAATTTTTCATGCGGCTGACATGCTGTAATGTTAAATAATGGTGTAATAGCCTATAGTTTTTTGGACATGGGTTATTAATTGTGATAGGCTGACGTTTTACGAGTAAGGCATACCCACACTATTTATTTGGCCGGGACCACATACCTGTCACGATCGTCGACTGAAAACACGGACCAAGGTGCAGCGTGATAAGCGTACATTTTATTTAACGTACTCAACACACGATCAAAAACAACAAACCAAACGATACGTGAAGTCCTAGGTTAACACCAAAACAAACCTTACGGAACAAGATCCCACAAATACTAGTGCAACACAGGCTGCCTAAGTATGGTCCCCAATCAGAGACAACGAGCTACAGCTGCCTCTGATTGGGAACCACCCTGGCCAACATAGATCTAAACGATCTAGAACGAAAACATAGAAAAACTAAACAAAGCAAATCCACACCCTGGCTCAACATTTAAGAGTCCCCAGAACCAGGGCGTGACAATACCGGACCGTACAGCCTTACTTTCACCCCTAAGCATTCCTTAATATTTGAGTCAGGTTGTTGAGTACACTAAATTAGCTCCATTAGCTACATAAGTGAAAGGTAAACTAAGAAGAAACAAATATACAACGAAATACAGTGCCTTCAGAAAGTATTCAATCCCCTTGACTTTTTCCACATTCTGTTGTGTTACAGCCTGAATTTAAAATGGATTAAATTGAGATTTGTTGGTCACTGGCCTACACACAATACCCCATAATTTGAAAGTGGAGTTATGTTTTTGTTTTCTAAACAAATTAATTAAACTTAAATGCTGAAATGTCTTGATTCAATAAGTATTCAACCCCTTTGTTATGGCAAGCCTAAATAACTATAAGAGTAAATATTTGCTTAAGAAGTCATATAATCAGTTGCATGGACTCACTCTGTGTGCAATAATAGTGTTTAACATGATTTTTGAATGACTACCTCATCTCTGTACCCCACACATACAATTATCTGTAAGGTCCCTCTGTCGAGCAGTGAATTTCAAAAACAGATTCAACCACAAAGACCAGGGAGGTTTTCCAATGCCTCGCAGAGAAGGGCACCGATTGGTAGATGGGTAAAAAATAAATCAGACATTGAATATCCCTTTGAGCATGGTGAAGTTATTAATTACACTTTGGATGGTGTATCAATACACATAGTCACTACAAAGATACAGGCGTCCTTCCTAACTGAGTTGCCGGAGAGGAAGGAAACCGCTCAGGGATTTCACCATGTGGTCAATGGTGACTTTAAAACAGTTACAGATAGTAATGGGTGTGATAGGAGAAAACTAAGGCTGGATCAACAACATTGCAGTTACTCCACAATACTAACCTAACTGACAGAGTGAAAAGAAGGAAGCCGTGAACAGAATAAAAATATTCCAAAACATGCATCCTGTTTGCAACAAGGCACTAAAGTAATACTGCAAAACATGTGACAAAGCAGTTAACTATGATTTGTCCTGAATACAAAGTGTTATGTTTGGGGCAAGTCCAATAGAACACATTACTGAGTACCACTCTCCATATTTTCAAGCATACTGGTGGCTGCATAATGTCATGGGTATGCTTGTAATCATTAAGGACTGGGGAGTTTTTCAGTATAAAGAAGAAATGGAATGGAGCTAAGCACAGGCAAAATCCTAGAGGTAAACCTGGTTTAATCTCCTTTCCACCAGACACTGGAAGACAAATTCACCTTTCAGCAGGACAATAACCTAAAATACAAGGCCAAATCTACACTGGAGTTGCTTACCAAGAAGACAGTGAATGTTCCTGAGTGTCCGAGTTACAGTTTTGACATAAATCTACTTGAAAATCTATGGCAAGACCTGAAAATGGTTGTCTAGCAATGATCAACAACCAATTTGACAGAGCTTGACGAATTCTTGAAAAGAATAATGGACAAATGTTGCCCAATCCAGGTGTGGAAAGCTCTTAGAGACTTACCCAGGAAGACTCAGTCTCGCTGCCAAAGGTGCTTCTACAAAGTATTGACTCAGGATTGTGAATACTTATGTAAATTAGATATTTCTTTCATTTTCAATAAATTAGCAGTGATTTTTTAAAATATGTTTTCACTTTGTCATTATGGGGTCCTCTGTAGCTCAATTAGTAGAGCATGGCGCTTGTAACGCCAGGGTAGTGGGTTCGATCCCCGGGACCACCCATACGTAAAAATGTATGCACGCATGACTGTAAGTTGCTTTGGATAAAAGCGTCTGCTAAATGGCATATTATATTATTATATATTATAATATTATATATGGGGTCTTGTGTGTAGATGGGTGAGACATTTATTATTTAAGCCATTTAGAATTCAGGCTGTAACACAACAAAATGTGGAATAAGTCATGGTGTATTAATACTTTCTGAAGCACTGTATCTGTCTGTCTATTAGGATATATCTGTCTTGGTCTATTAGGATATACAGTGAGGGAAAAAGTATTTGATCCCCTGCTGATTTTATACGTTTGCCCACTGACAAAGAAATGATCAGTCTATAATTTTAATGGTAGGTTTATTTGAACAGTGAGACACAGAATAACAACAAAATAATCCAGAAAAACGCATGTCAAACATTTTATAAATTGATTTGCATTTTAATTAGGGAAATAAGTATTTGACCCCCTCTGATTTCTGGCTCCCAGGTGTCTTTTATACAGGTGACGAGCTGAGATTAGGAGCACACTCTTAAAGGGAGTGCTCCTAATCTCAGTTTGTTACCTGTATAAAAGACACCTGTCCACAGAAGCAATCAATCAATCAGATTCCAAACTCTCCACCATGGCCAAGACCAAAGAGATTGTAGACCTACACAAGGCTGGAATGGGCTACAAGACCATCGCCAAGCAGCTTGGTGAGAAGGTGACAACAGTTGGTGCGATTATTCGCAAATGGAAGAAACACAAAATAACTGTCAATCTCCCTCGACCTGGGGCTCCATGCAAGATCTCACCTCGTGGAGTTGCAATAATCATGAGAACGGTGAGGAATCAGCCCAGAACTACACAGGAGGATATTGTCAATGATCTCAAGGCAGCTGGGACCATAGTCACCAAGAAAACAATTGGTAACACACTACGCCGTGAAGGACTGAAATCCTGCAGCGCCCGCAAGGTCCCCCTGCTCAAGAAAGCACATATACAGGCCCGTCTGAAGTTTGCCAATGAACATCTGAATGATTCAGAGGAGAACTGGGTGAAAGTGTTGTGGTCAGATGAGACCAAAATTGAGCTCTTTGGCATCAACTCAACCCGCCGTGTTTTGAGGAGGAGGAATGCTGCCTATGACCCCAAGAACACCAACCCCACCGTCAAACATGGAGGTGGAAACATTATGCTTTGGGGGTGTTTTTCTGCTAAGGGGACAGGACAACTTCACCGCATCAAAGGGACGATGGACGGGGCCATGTACCGTCAAATCTTGGGTGAGAACCTCCTTCCCTCAGCCAGGGCATTGAAAATGGGTTGTGTATGGGTATTCCAGCATGACAATGACCCAAAACACACGGCCAAGGCAACAAAGGAGTGGTTCAAGAAGAAGCACATTAAGGTCCTGAGAGGCCTAGCCAGTCTCCAGACCTTAATCCCATAGAAAATCTGTGGAGGGAGCTGAAGGTTTGAGTTGCCAAACGTCAGGCTCTAAACCTTAATGACTTGGAGAAGATCTGCAAAGAGGAGTGGGACAAAATCCCTCCTGAGATGTGTGCAAACCTGGTGGCCAACTAGAAGAAACGTCTGACCTCTGTGATTTCCCTCACTGTATATCTGTCTGGGTCTATTAGGATGTCTATATATATGGGTCTATTAGGATATACAGTACCAGTCAAACGTTTGGACACCTACTCATTCCAGGGTTTTTCTTTATTTTTACTATGTTTTACATTGTAGAATAATAGTGAAGACATCAAAACTATGAAATAACACATATGGAATCATGTAGTAACCGAAAAAGTGTTAAATAAATCAAAATATACTTTATATTTGAGATTCCTCAAATAGCCACCATTTGCCTTGATGACAGCTTTGCACACTCTTGGCATTCTCTCAACCGGCTTCACCTGGAATGCTTTTCCAACATTCTTGAAGGAGTTCCCACATATGCTGAGCACTTGTTGGCTGCTTTTCCTTCACTCTGCGGTCAGACTTATCCCAAACCATCTCAATTGGGTTGAGGTCGGGGGATTGTGGAGGCCAGGTCATCTGATGCAGCACTCCATCACTCTCCTTCTTTGTAAAATAGCCCTTACACAGCCTGGAGGTGTGTTGGGTTATTGTCCTGTTGAAAAACAAATGATAGTCCAACCAAGCCCAAACCAGATGGGATGGCGTATCGCTGCAGAATGCTGTGGTAGCCATGCTTGTTAAGTGTGCCTTGAATTCTAAATACATCACAGACAGTGTCACTAGCAAAGCACCCCCACACCATAACACCTCCTCCTCCATGCTTTACGGTGGAAAATACATATGCGGAGATCATCCGTTCACCCACACCGCGTCTTACAAAGCCACGGTGGTTGGAACCAAAAATCTCCAATTTGGAGACCAGACTAAAGGACACATTTCCACCTATCTAATGTCGATTGCTCGTGTTTCTTGGCCCAAGCAAGTCTCTTCTTATTATTGGTGTCCTTTAGTAGTGGTTTATTTGCAGCAATTCGACCACGAAGGCCTGATTCACACAGTCTCCTCTGAACAGTTGATGTTGAGATGTGTCTGTTACTTCAACTCTGTGAAGCATTTATTTGGGCTGCAATTTCTGAGGCTGGTAACTCTAATGAACTTATCCTCTGCAGCAGAGGTAACTCTGGGTCTTCCATTCCTGTGGTGGTCCTCATGAGAGCCAGTTTCATCACAGCGCTTGATGGTTTTTGCCACTGTACTTGAAGAAACGTTCAAAGTTCTTGAAATGTTCCGTATTGACTGACCTTCATGTCTAAAAGTAATGATGGACTGTCGTTTCTCTTTGCTTATTTGAGCTGTTCTTGCCATAATATGGACTTGGTTTTTTACCAAATAGGGCTATCTTCTGTATATCCCCCCCTTTTGACTGGTACTGTATGTATCTGTATGTTTGTATTGTTATCTATTGGATAAAGGCCTCTGGTCTTCAGCCTTTTGGATGTATTCTATACTAAAGGAGGGTTTATATTACTGTTATTGTCCTCCTTGTAATCAGGCTCACTCTGACCACACAATGGCGTCATCCTAGCAGGTGTGTGTGTGTGTGTGTGTGTGTGTGTGTGTGTGTGTGTGTGTGTGTGTGTGTGTGTGTGTGTGTGTCGATGTCTCCAGTGACACACTCCTGTGTGTGAGCCCCATACGAGTGGAGGAGGAAACGTCATGAATACATTGATGTGTACATACACACACAGACACTTCCCACATGGTGATGTGCACATCTGTATTAATGTGTAAGTCTGACCCCTAATTAGTCCTGTAATGGATCCCCCACTATCACCCTTCTAGACCTCTCTCTCTAGAGATGATAGTCCACATACATTTTTCTCATAATACAGCTCACTGAGAGGGAGACAGAGACAGAGAGTATGTTTACATGCACACTAATAATTCATATTAAACCGATTATGGCAGTAGGCATGTAAACACTACTTTGCTTATGTTAATAGGCGTAAGGTCAAAACTGAAGTCAGCATACACTGATTAAAACACCTGGATTTCCACGCAATCTTTCAAATTATTAGGACATAAAGTAACAGTAAACAGCTTAAATCAGCATTCCAGCAGTGTATTTGATCTGTGCATGTGCCAGCACCGGTAGCACGAGCCTCCCTCTTATGCACAATATAAACTATACATTTATATAACAATATATAATAATATAAATAAACTTCATATGTCCAAACTCAGAATCAATAGGCTTCGCAAAAATAACAGTCATTGTTGTAGAACCTTTATTTTGATTGGGTCAAAAGTCCCATCAGGTAGCCTGATTTTCAGATGTGTCCATGTAAACAGGATTATTAGGGAAATCGCTCTTCTTGCAAAGCATGAAAACATTTAAACAAACTACACTGAACAAAAATATAAAACGCAACATGCAACAATTTCTGAGTTACAGTTCATATATGGAAATCAGTCAATTGAAATAAATTAATTAGGCCCTAATCTATGGATTTCACATGACTGGGAATACAAATATGCATCTGTTGGTCACAGATACCTTTAAAAAAAGGTTGGGGCGTGGATCAGAAAACCAGTCAGTATCTGGTGTGACCACCATTTGCCTCATGCAGCGTGACACATCTCCTTCACATAGAGTTGATCAGGCTGTTCATTGTGGCCTGTAGAATGTTGTCCCACTCCTCTTCAATGGCTGTGCGAAGTTGCTGAATATTGGCGGATACAGGAACAATGGGTGACATGTCTGGTGAGTATGCAGGCCATGGAAGAAAATGGGACATTTTCAGCTTCCAGGAATTGTGTACAGGTCCTTGCGACATGGGGCCGTGCATTATCATGCTGAAACAGGTGATGGCGGCAGATGAATGGCACGCCAATGCACCTCAGGATCTCGTCACGGTATCAATGTGCATTCAAATTGCCATTGATAAACTGCAATAGTGTTTGTTGTCTGTAGCTTATGCCTGGCCATACCATAACCCCACCGCCACCATGGGGCACTCTGTTCACAATGTTGACATGAGCAAACCGCTAGCCCACACAACGCCATACACGCCGTCTGCCATCTGCCGGTACAGTTGAAACCGGGATTCATCCGTGAAGAGCACACTTCTCCAGTGTGCCAGTGGCCATCAAAGGTGAGCATTTGCCCACTGAAGTCGGTTACAACGCCAAACTACAGACATGTCAAGACCCTGGTGAGGACGACGAGCACGCAGATGAGCTTCCCTGAGACAGTTTCTGACAGTTTGTGCAGAACTTGTTCGGTTGTGCAAACCCACAGTTTCATCAGCTGTCCGGCTGGCTGGTCTCAGACGATCCCGCAGGTAAAAAAGCCGGATGTGGAGGTCCTGGGCTGGCGTGGTTACACGTGGTCTGTGGTTGTGAGGCCGGTTGAACGTACTGCCAAATTCTCTAAAACGATGTTGGAGGCGGCTTATTGTAGAGAAATTAACATTCAATTCTCTGGCAACAGCTCTGGTGGACATTCCTGCAGTCAGCATGCCAATTGCACGCTCCCTCAAAACTTGAGACATCTGTGGCATTGTGTTGTGTGACAAAACTGCACATTTTAGTGTGGCCTTTTATTGTCCACAGCAAGGTGTAATGATCATGCTGTTTAATCAGCTTCTTGATATGCCACACCTGTCAGGTGGATGGATTATCTTGGCAAAGGAGAAATGCTGACTAACAGGGATGTAAACAAAATTGTGCACAACATTTGAGAGAAATTAGCTTTTTGTGCATATTGAAAATTTCTGGGATCTTTTATTACAGCTCATGAAACATGGGACCAACACTTTACATGTTGCGTTTACATTTGTGTCCAGTATATTATATTAATCTGACTATCCACAATCATATTATTGTGTGCATGTAAGCATGTTCAGAGAGAGGAGAGACATAACTGTAAATCAACCATACCCTAACACTAACTACGAACAATTAACAAACCAATCAGTAATTAGGAATTGATGATTCATCATAATGAAATGGGAAGTGAGTACTGAATGACTCCAACTACTTAGCATCATTGAGATAGAGTTGTACTGTAGCATGATGGAGACATGCTCACCTCTATTGTGCCTCTACCTCTTTCTCTTTCTTCACTTTTTTGCTTTTCTTTTCTGGTGCCCACTCCTGAAAGACAGGTTTCATTAGACTCCACTGAACAACAAGGTAAGCCGGTCCAGTATATTACCCTCCAGCAGACTCTAATAATGGTCACATTGTTGGAACATACACTACTGTTATACAGTCTGCTACATTAGCTTGTAACACAGTTCACTACATTAGACTAACTCTGACAATAACACAGGGCTGAAGTCTATATCATCACATATTACAGTACACTCCATTATGCCCCATTAATGTGTGTGCTTTTTCAAGACGGTGGGCATGCCCGGTCTGTGGGTGTTCTTCCACCAGCGCAGGTTGTCCTGATGGCTATGGGAGTGTTGTAGAGCTCGGTAAACACAGCCTTCACACTGGGAGAGAGGGAGAGGAGGGAAAGAGAGAGAAATAGAAAGGGGAGTGAGAGAGAGAGAGAGGGGGAGAGAGAGAGAGAGAGAGAGAGAGAGAGAGAGAGAGAGAGAGAGAGAGAGAGAGAGAGAGAGAGAGAGAGAGAGAGAGAGAGAGAGAGAGAGAGAGAGAGAGAGAGAGAGAGAGAGAGAAAGTGGAGGGAGAGAGAGAGGAGGGAGAGAGAGAGATAGAAAGGGGAGGGAGAGAGAGAGGAGGGGGAGGGAGAGAGAGAGGAGGGGGAGGGAGAGAGAGAGGAGGGGGAGGGAGAGAGAGAGAGGAGGGGGGAGAGAGAGATAGAAAGGGGAGGGAGAGAGAGAGATAGAAAGGGGAGGGAGAGAGCGTGAGATAGAAAGGGGAGAGAGAGCGAGGAGGGGGAGAGTGAGAGGAGGTGGAGAGAGAGAGAGAGAGAGGAGGGGGAGAGGGAGAGAGAGAGGAGAGAGAGAGAGAGAGGAGGGAGAGAGAGAGGAATGAGAGAACATGGCAGGACTGAAATGATGACTGAGAGATGAGATAAAGACAGTTACACAACTACTCCAAACACACACCCAACATATCTCTCATTGGTGGTGATGTCCAGGTGTCTGTGGATGGACAGGAAGGGCTGTTTGAGGAAGTTGATCCTCTTCCTCTCCTCCTCCTGCGATTGGTGAAAGATAGACTCTATCTCTTCCATGTAGAGAGGGGCGTAGCGGGTCACCTCCTCCAGAACCTTCTCATAGCGGGCTGGCTTTTACTAGAACCATGGAAGGGTGTAGATGAACCGGGCTCTCTGGGGAAGAGGAATCTCTTTACCATTCCTGAAGAGGGGGACAGGAAGAGGAATGTCTTTACCCTTCCTGAAGAGGGGGACAGAGAGAAAGGGGGAGAGACGTTAGAGGACGTGTGAATGTACATGTCTATGAACAAATGAGAGTACATCCAGGAGAAAACACAACCTCACACAGATGCAGTTTTGCCAAATGTGTTTATGTGTTCATGTATTGGTGTATGTCTGTGACTCCTCTTGTGACCCACCTGCGCTTGGGGGAGAGAGGGAGGCATAGAGAAAGAGGAGAAGGCAGAGGGGATAGATGGGAAGGAGAGTAAATGTATGGGATTTTATCAGTATCAATACAGGTATTCCAGCTGGAAATGGGGTGCTGGTCGAGGCAGATAATGCATTACTAAACCGTCTAAAAAGAAAATTGAGGAGCTGATACTCACATGGACATGGAGAGGCTGAAGTCATAGTTGGACTCCTCGATTAACTTCTCATTGGCATCCCAGCGATTCGACTGTCAGAGAGAGGGATGGGATTGGTGATTACTGTGTGTGTGCTTCTCCTGGGGTGTAATCACTAGGGCAAACCGTTGCAATTAGGCACAAGTAAATACTTGTACAAAAAAATCCATTATTTAATACATACCTTGTACCTATGTTTGTCTTGTGTAAAGGCGTTCTTTTCTTTGGGTGCTAAAAGTAAAACGTCGCATTTTACGCGACCTCCGCCAAGGGAGACGTTGTTTGCTAATGGACAAGGAGCAGCCATGTTGTTGCACAGCAGATTTTCTTGTTTGGGCAGGGGATTCATAGAATGTCCCTTTTTATAAAAAATCATGGATTCCAACTCCCACTGACAACTCTATACCAATCAGGACAAGCACATGTACACGGTAAGCATTAAATAATTAATATTTATAAAAGTATCGAGTGGTAGTGCATGTTTGAAGTTGCTAACTTCATATTCCATTGAAAAACTGTGGATTACGCGGCACAATTTCACAGAGGTCACATAGAATGAAGTTTTGTCTTCAGCATTGTGAATTGATTAGACTCTAGAGACAGTAGATATTCCATCCTGTGTAGTGGTATGGTAACATCTTTCATTTTTTTTCCCTTACCCAGAATCCTTCACAGCGGACCACAAGCCCCTGATGGGTGAGGCGGAAGAGTAGAGGAAGAGGAGAGGAAGAGACACAGTAGTGGAAGAGGAAGTTTAGAGGAAGAGGGACAGTAGAAGAAGCGTAGATGAAGAGGAAGAGTAGAGGAAGAGGAACAGTAGAGGAACAGTAGAGGAAGAGGAACAGTAGAGGAAGGGCAAGAGTAGAGGAAGAGGAAGTTTAGAGGAAGAGGGAGAATAGAAGAAGAGAAGAGGAAGAGGAACAGTAGAGGAACAGTAGAGGAAGAGTAGAGGAAGGGGACGTTTAGATGAAGAGGAACAGTAGAAGAAGAGTAGAGGAAGGGGACGTTTAGAGGAAGAGGAACAGTAGAAGAAGAGTAGAGGAAGAGGAACTGTAGCGGAAGAGTAGAGGAAGAGGAAGTTGAGAGGAAGAGGAACAGTAGAAGAAGAGTAGAGGAAGGGGAAGGGTAGAGGAAGAGGAAGTTTAGAGGAAAAGGAACTAGTGAAGAGTAGAGGAAGGGGACAGGTGGACAAACCAAGAAGAATACTTTATTGATCCATTTTCCCTAAAGTCCCGAGTGGTTGGAAGCCCAGGGTCAGCCGCAGTGTAGGAATGAGGCCAGAGAGAGAGGATGTTGGTGGGATTTCATGATGTATGTTACAGCTAGGCTCAACTTGTTGTGTGTTTAAACATTGATGTGCTTGCCAGCACACACATTTCACTCTAAACCTAACTTACAGTGAACCTAAACACGTGTGCACGCACGCAAGCATGCATACACACACACACTTACATTTCACTCTAACCCTGACCTACAGTGAGGGAAAAAAGTATTTGATCCCCTGCTGATTTTGTACGTTTGCCCACTGACAAAGAAATGATCAGTCTATAATTTTAATGGTAGGTGTATTTGAACAGTGAGAGACAGAATAACAACAACAAAATCCAGAAAAACGCATGTCAAAAATTTTATAAATTGATTTGCATTTTAATGAGGGAAATAAGTATTTGACCCCCTCTCAATCAGAAAGATTTCTGGCTCCCAGGTGTCTTTTATACAGGTAACGAGCTGAGATTAAGAGCACACTCTTAAAGGGAGTGCTCCTAATCTCAGCTTGTTACCTGTATAAAAGACACCTGTCCACAGAAGCAATCAATCAATCAGATTCCAAACTCTCCACCATGGCCAAGACCAAAGAGCTCTCCAAGGATGTCAGGGACAAGATTGTAGACCTACACAAGGCTGGAATGGGCTACAAAACCATCGCCAAGCAGCTTGGTGAGAAGGTGACAACAGTTGGTGCGATTATTCGCAAATGGAAGAAACACAAAATAACTGTCAATCTCCCTCGGCCTGGGGCTCCATGCAAGATCTCACCTCGTGGAGTTGCAATGATCATGAGAACGGTGAGGAATCAGCCCAGAACTACACGGGAGGATCTTGTCAATGATCTCAAGGCAGCTGGGACCATAGTCACCAAGAAAACAATTGGTAACACACTACGCCGTGAAGGACTGAAATCCTGCAGCGCCCGCAAAGGTCCCCCCTGCTCAAGAAAGCACATATACAGGCCCGTCTGAAGTTTTCCAATGAACATCTGAATGATTCAGAGGAGAACTGGGTGAAAGTGTTGTGGTCAGATGAGACCAAAATTGAGCTCTTTGGCATCAACTCAACCCGCCGTGTTTTGAGGAGGAGGAATGCTGCCTATGACCCCAAGAACACCATCCCCACCGTCAAACATGGAGGTGGAAACATTATGCTTTGGGGGTGTTTTTCTGCTAAGGGGACAGGACAACTTCACCGCATCAAAGCGATGACGGACGGGGCCATGTACCGTCAAATCTTGGGTGAGAACCTCCTTCCCTCAGCCAGGGCATTGAAAATGGGTCGTGGATTGGTATTCCAGCATGACAATGTCCCAAAACACACGGCCAAGGCAACAAAGGAGTGGCTCAAGAAGAAGCACATTAAGGTCTTGGAGTGGCCTAGCCAGTCTCCAGACCTTAATCCCATAGAAAATCTGTGGAGGGAGCTGAAGGTTTGAGTTGCCAAACGTCAGCCTCGAAACCTTTAATGACTTGGAGAAGATCTGCAAAGAGGAGTGGGACAAAATCCCTCCTGAGATGTGTGCAAACCTGGTGGCCAACTACAAGAAACGTCTGACCTCTGTGATTACCAACAAGGGTTTTGCCACCAAGCACTAAGTAATGTTTTGCAGAGGGGTCAAATACTTATTTCCCTCATTAAAAATGCAAATCAATTTATAACATTTTTGACATGCGTTTTTCTGGATTTTTTTGTTGTTATTCTGTCTCTCACTGTTCAAATAAACCTACCATTAAAATTATAGACTGATCATTTCTTTTTCAGTGGGCAAACGTACAAAATCAGCAGGGGATCAAATACTTTTTCCCCCTCACTGTAAACCCAAACACACGTGTGAATGCACGCACGCATACACCTATGCACACGTACACACACTCTCAATCAACCAGCCTGTGATAAAGGAATCGAAAACAACCCATCATTGTAGCACTGTGTGATGATTGGGCGTGCCAATCAATGTATCCTTCAGTCAGAAGAGAGACGACTGAACTGACAACCTATATGATTCTGAGGGAGGGAGGGGTACTGAAACATTGGTGTGTAGAGAAATGCGACAGAGTGCAGGGTAGAGAGGAGAGGCAAGGAGAGGTGAGGCGAGGTCACTCTGTCCTCCCTCCCTGACCGCCTCCTTCCTTGCCTGACAGACCCAATCTCTGCACCACACCGACGCCGGGCCGACATCGGGCTGGGATGAATAATGCAATATACACATGGGCGCTCATGTGTCACACTCCATCAGTCCAACCCCACCCCCCCCCCCTCCATCCTACACCCCTTCACAGATCAGTGCATCATGGGAGTTTAAACTCTGACCCTGTTTATGGCAGATAGAAGCTGCCGCCTGCTCTCTTCCGCTCCGCCTCTCTCTCTGAGGTAATGCTCAATGTCATGCGTCTCCTCTCTCGCCTCTCTCCTCGTCCATGTGCACGCACGCACGCACGATAAGCTGTAGACCACACCATTTACCAAGAGAGTTTTCATCTATATTTTTCATAGCTGTCTATTTACCACCACAAACCGATGCTGGCACTAAGACCGCACACAACGAGCTGTATAAGGTCATAAGCAAACAAGAAAATACTCATCCAGAGGCGGCGCTCCTAGTGGCCGGGGACTTTAATGGAGGGAAACTGAAATCTGTTGTGCAACCAGAGGAAAAAAAACTCTAGACCACCTTTACGCCACACACAGAGACACGTACAAAGCTCTCCCTCGCCCTCCATTTGGCAAATCTGATCATAACTCTATCCTCCTGATTCCTGCTTACAAGCAAAAACTAAAGCAGGAAGTACCAGTGACTCGCTCAAAACGGAAGTAGTCAGATGATGCAGATGCTATGCTACAGGACTGTTTGGCTAGCACAGACTGGAATATGTTCCGGGATTCTTCAGATGGCATTGAGGAGTACACCACATCAGTCACTGGCTTCATCAATAAGTGCATCGATGACGATGATGATCGTGGACTACAGGAAAAGGAGGGCCGAGTACGCCCCCATTCACATCGACAGGGCTGTAGTGGAGCAGGTTGAGAGCTTCAAGTTCCTTGTTGTCCACATCACCAACGAACTGTCATGGTCCAAACACACCAAGACAGTTGTGAAGAGGTCATGACAACGCCTATTCCCCCTCAGGAAACTGAAAAGATTTGGCATGGGTCCTCAGATCCTCAAAAAGTTCTACAGCTGCACCATCGAGAGCATCCTGACTGGTTGCATCACCGCCTGGTATGGCAACTGCTCAGCCTCCGACCGCAAGGCACTACAGAGGGTAGTGCGTACGGCCCAGTACATCACTGGGGCCAAGCTTCCTGCCATCCAGGACCTCTATACCAGGCGGTGTCAGAGGAAGGCCCCAAAACAAATTGCCAAAGACTCCATCCACCCTAGTCATAGACTGTTCTCTCTGCTACCGCATGGCAAGCGGTACCGGAGCGCCAAGTAT
Organism: Coregonus clupeaformis; assembly: GCF_020615455.1. NCBI lineage: Eukaryota > Metazoa > Chordata > Actinopteri > Salmoniformes > Salmonidae > Coregonus > Coregonus clupeaformis. The sequence goes on along the minus strand of NC_059200.1, from coordinate 21,371,980 downwards.
AGGTCCAAAAGGCTTCTCAACAGCATCTACCCCCAAGCAATAAGACTCCTGAACAGCTAATCATGGCTACCCAGACTATTTTTATTGCATTTTTACGCTGCTGCTACTCTGTTTATTATTTTTGCATAGTCACTTTACCTCTACCTACATATTACCTCGACTAACCGGTGCACCCGCACATTGACTCTGTACCGGTAACCCCTGTATATAGCCTCGTTACTGTTATTATATTGTTGCTCTTTAATTATTTGTTATTTTTCTATTTTCTTTTCATTTATTTATTTTTTACTTTCTTAACACTTATTTTTTATCTTAAAACTGCATTGTTGGTTAAGGGCTTGTAAGTAAGCATTTCACTGCAAGGTCTACACCTGTTGTATTCGGCGCATGTGACAAATATAATGTGATTTTGATTTGGAACGCAATCTCCTCTCTCTCTCTCTCTCTCTCTCTCTCTCTCTCTCTCTCTCTCTCTCTCTCTCTCTCTCTCTCTCTCTCTCTCTCAGCATGGGAAACATATGTTTACATTGCCAAATCAAATGGAACAGACTAAACAAAAGTGAAATAAACAAGAGAAATAAACAAATCAGTAAACATCAAAAGAATACAGACATTTCAAATGTTATATTATTTGCTATGTACAGTGTTGTAACAATGTACAAATAGTTGAAGTATGAAAGGAAAAATAAATAAACTGATAAATATAGGTCATATTTACAATGTTTGTGTGCCACTGGTTGCCCTTTTCTCGTGGCAATGGGCCACAAATCTTGCTGCTGTGATTGCACACTGTGGTATATCACCTAACAGATATGGGAGTTTATCAATGTTTGATTTGTTTTCACATTTTTGGTGGGTCTGTGTGATATGTGGGAAATATGTGTCTCTAGCGTGGTCATACATTTGACAGGAGGATAGGAAGTGTAGCTCAGTTTCCACCTCATTTTGTGGGCAGTGGGCATAAGCAAACAGGAAAACGCTCATCCAGAGGCGGCGCTCCTAGTGGCCGGGGACTTTAATGCAGGGAAACTTAAATCCGTTTTACCTCATTTCTACCAGCATGTTAAATGTGGAACCAGAGGGGAAAAAACTCTAGGCCACCTTTACTCCACACACAGAGACGCGTACAAAGCTCTCCCTCGCCCTCCATTTGGCAAATCTGACCATAATTCTATCCTCCTGATTCCTGCTTACAAGCAAAAACTAAAGCAGGAAGCACCAGTGACTCGGTCAATAAAAAAGTGGTCAGATGAAGCAGATGCTAAGCTACAGGACAGTTTTGCTAGCACAGACTGGAATATGTTCCGGAATTCTTCCGATAGCATTGAGGAGTACACTACATCAGTCACTGGCTTCATCAATAAGTGCATCGATGACGTCGTCCCCACAGTGACCGTACGTACATACCCCAACCAGAAGCCATGGATTACAGGCAACATCCGCACTGAGCTAAAGGGTATGCCCTCCAACGAACCATCAAACTGGCAAAGAGTCAATACAGGACTAAGATTGAATCGTACTACACCGGCTCCGGTGCTCGTCGGATGTGGCAGGGCTTGCAAACTATTACAGACTACAAAGGGAAGCACAGCCACGAGCTGCCCAGTGACACGAGCCTACCAGATTAGCTAAATTACTTCTATGCTCGCTTCGAGGCAAGTAACACTGAAACATGCATGAGAGCATCAGCTGTTCCGGATGACTGTGTGATCACGCTCTCCGTAGCCGATGTGAGTAAGACCTTTAAACAGGTCAATATTCACAAGGCCGCAGGGCCAGACGGACTACCAGGACGTGTACTCCGAGCATGCGCTGACCAAATGGCAAGTGTCTTCACTGACATTTTCAACCTCTCCCTGTCTGAGTCTGTAATACTAACATGTTTCAAGCAGACCACCATAGTCCCTGTGCCCAAGAACACTAAGGTAACCTGCCTAAATGAATACCGACCCGTAGCACTCACGTCTGTAGCCATGAAGTGCTTTGAAAGGCTGGTCAGGGCTCACATCAACACCATTTCCCAGAAACCCTATCCCCACTCCAATTTGCATACCGCCCCAACAGATCCACAGAAGATGCAATCTCTATTGCGCTCCACACTGCCCTTTCACACCTGGACAAAAGGAACACCTATGTGAGAATGCTATTCATTGACTACAGCTCAGCGTTCAACACCATAGTGCCCTCAAAGCTCTTCACTAAGCTAAGGACCCTGGGACTAAACACCTCCCTCTGCAACTGGATATTGGACTTCCTGACGGGCCGCCCCCAGGTGGTAAGGGTAGGTAACAACACATACGCCACGCTGATCCTCAACACGGGGGCCCCTCAGGGGTGCTTGCTCAGTCCCCTCCTGTACTCCCTGTTCGCTCATGACTGCATGGCCAGGTACGACGCCATCACCATCATTAAGTTTGCCAATGACACAACAGTGGTAGGCATGATCACCGACAACAACGAGACAGCCTATAGGGAGGAGGTCAGAGACCTGGCCGTGTGGTGCCAGGACAACAACCTCTCCCTCAAAGTGATCAAGACAAAGGAGATGATTATGGACTACAGGAAAAAGAAGAGGACCGAGCACACACTGCTCAAATGTTGCTGTAATAGGCCTACATGTTTCTCCTTTGCATGGTGTTTTGTTGCAGGTTTAGTTTTTTTTGGTTTTCATTGTCAAGCTTTAAAAACCGAAGCCAGACTGCAACATTTTAGTAGTCTAGCTAAGACTGTGGCATGTGTCTGTACACTTTCCCTCCGCAGTGCGCGTTGAATGGCACACACAAAATTGATATTGAATTCACCAATGCAAGCTCATCAGCTTATAATTTCATAAAGTAGATGACTCAACTGTTGACTCATTTACTCACAGGCACGGGAAGTAGGGGCGCTGCGGGTGCTGCAGCACCCCCTGAAAAATCGGAATTAAAAAACTAAAATTCATAAAATAAAAATACAATTGAAAATGTTATTTTTCACATAAGTAGTGCAATGGGCCTTTACTAGTCCTGTATTAGCAGACCGATATATCTGTCTATAGCATGTCAGAAAATCGCAGCACCCCCACCCCAGAAATCTTCCCGGGGCTATGCTTGCTTGTGTGTCCTAATGTTTTTTAGTGAATCCTTTATCCTAAAGTTTCTTTTTTTCTGTATTTATTTATCTGTATATGTTATGTATGCATGTATGTATGTGAATATATACAGTGTGTATGTATATTATTTTACTGCTTTACCTGGGGCGGCAGGTAGCTTAGGGGTTAAGAGCGTTGAGCCTGTAACCGGAAGGTTGCTTCTTCTAATCCCCGAGCCGACTAGGTGAAAATAATCTGTCGATGTGCCCTTGAGCAAGGCACTTAACCCTAATTGCTCTGGATAAGAGCTTCTGCTAAATGATGTAAATGTGAAATAATTATTGTTTGGATAACCTTATTTACTATTAAGTTTTGATTTTTACTTTACGTTTTTTCACTCTTTATGCAATGCGCAATGCAGAGAACACCAGAAGAAGAATTATCATTTCATTACCACAGTGAATTATTGTAATGTCTGTTTATGTGTCAATTAATCCCATAAGTGATGGGGTGCCAACTGGCGATTTGACACGAAAATAAAATGACATTCATTCATTTCATTCATATAGCTTTTTGACTAAGATGACATGTTCTGTAGGCTACAGCAATTACCTGTTGGAACCGAAACTTGGCTTGGACATTTAGCCTACAACACGTTTAAACTTTCGGTCCGGTAGAAGATTTGGTCAGTGCCATTAGTGATGATGTGATACAGCTCACTGGCTGGCTCGTGTGTGGGTCTGGGAGGAGGGGTGTGTGTGTGTGGGTCTGGGAGGAGGGGGGGGTGTGTGGGTCTGGGAGGAGGGGTGTGTGTGTGGGTCTGGGAGGGGGGGTGTGTGTGTGGGTCTGGGAGGAGGGGTGTGTGTGTGTGGGTCTGGGAGGAGGGTTTTGTGTGTGGGTCTGGGAGGAGGGGTGTGTGTGTGTGGGTCTGGGAGGAGGGGTGTGTGTGTGTGGGTCTGGGAGGAGGGGTGTGTGTGTGGGTCTGGGAGGAGTGGTGTGTGTGTGGGTCTGGGAGGAGGGGTGTGTGTGTGGGTCTGGGAGGAGGGGTGTGTGTGTGTGGGTCTGGGTCTGGGAGGGGTGTGTGTGTGTGGGTCTGGGAGGAGGGGTGTGTGTGTGGGTCTGGGAGGAGGGGTGTGTGTGTGTGGCAATGCACTGCAGTTTGGCGTGCAGCGCGTTGCTTGTGACTTGTGGTGCAGTGCATCGTGGGCTGTATGGAGTAGGCCAAAATGAATTGACAACCCAAATCATTGCGCGGGCCAGATAGAAATGTGTCAAGGGCCGAATTCGGCCCGCAGGCCTTGTGTTTGACACATGTCTTAATCAATCAATGTGATTTTGTTTCACTGAATCACCGTCTGTATATTTGGTTAATTCTCTGGCTGGGCAAATAAGTGGAGGTGATAGAGCTCATCTATTCATTTGCTCATCTATCACTGATCAGAAACATTTATCATGCAATAATGTAGCCTAAATCAAGTGTAGGCCCATTATTTAGCTTGATCGCGTAAAGGCAACTCCAAAAGCCTGCAGAGGTTGTGAAATAAGAACAGGAGGCTCACATTATTTTCTATCGATATCTTGATGAATATGCTCTCAATATAAGACCCTACATCCGGCTCCCTAACAAAGCAGAGTGAGGGTAGAAAAGAGATTAAACGTGGCTCAAAAAATCATGGGCTTGCCTTGGGCTCAGTTTCAAAATATGACTTTTTTGTCCGTCTTGTCTGTTTAATGAACAAAATAACTATTGATTTCATGTGCATGGCGCAGCCATGTAGCCTATAGACTACTGCACAGACAAGTAACATCATTACACTCAAAATATGCTATTCTATTCTTTTGAAAATACATTTTATTAGTCTTATAATGTGTCTTAATTCATTTATTTTTGATGGTGTATATTCTCAATGGATTTATTAAAATAGACGTCCACCCACATCGGCCCACGTCTACTCCCACTCCTAAACTTGCCTGCTTGTGTACGGGAGATATAAAAGGCTAATCCTGGCAAGAATGTGGTAGAAATGGGGCCGTATGAATTGGGTTCTAAAAAACATTGCCAGATTAATAGTCTGTCTGTAAAGGGTGATAGAAAAAGAGAGAGGGAGAAACGAGAGAGTGGTGTGAAAGGCAGAGTGAACCCCAGAGCTAGCAGACAACTGTGCTGTGGGGTGATTCTAGAACTCTGTCCTGTCCTCTAGTGTTGTGATGACCTAGCCTGATATAACTGTCCCTGTCCCATGGTCACTCCTTCACCCACTACACAACCTTCCCCCACTCCCCTCTCTTCTCTGTGTCACCTTCCCCACACTCCCCCTCTCTTCTCTGTGTCACCTTCCCCACACTCCCCCTCTCTTCTCTGTGTCACCTTCCCCACAACCCCCCTCTCTTCTCTGTGTCACCTTACCCCACTCCTCCTCTCTTCTCTGTGTCACCTTCCCCACTCTCCCCCTCTCTTCTCTGTGTTACCTTCCCCCACACTCCCCCTCTCTTCTCTGTGTCACCTTCCCCCACTCCCCCTTTCTTCTCTGTGTCACCTTCCCCAAACTGCCCCTCTCTTCTCTGTGTCACCTTCCCCACACTCCCCCTCTCTTCTCTGTGTCACCTTCCCCCACTCTCCCTCTCTTCTCTGTGTCACCTTCCCCACACTCCCCCTCTCTTCTCTGTGTCACCTTCCCCCACTCCCCCCTCTCTTCTCTGTGTCACCTTCCCCACACTCCCCCTCTCTTCTCTGTGTCACCTTCCCCACACTCCCCCTCTCTTCTCTGTGTCACCTTCCCCCACTCTCCCTCTCTTCTCTGTGTCACCTTCCCCACACTCCCCCTCTCTTCTCTGTGTCACCTTCCCCCACTCCCCCTCTCTTCTCTGTTTCACCTTCCCCACACTCCCCCTCTCTTCTCTGTGTCACCTTCCCCACACTCCCCCTCTCTTCTCTGTGTCACCTTCCCCACACTCCCCCTCTCTTCTCTGTGTTACCTTCCCCACACTCCCCCTCTCTTCTCTGTGTCACCTTCCCCACACTCCCCCTCTCTTCTCTGTGTCACCTTCCCCACACTCCCCCTCTCTTCTCTGTGTCACCTTCCCCACACTCCCCCTCTCTTCTCTGTGTTACCTTCCCCACACTCCCCCTCTCGTCTCTGTGTCACTTTCCCCACACTCCCTCTCTCTTCTCCGTGTCACCTTCCCCCACTCCCCTCTCTTCTCTGTGTCACCTTCCCCCCACTCCCCCTCTCTTCTCTGTGTTTCACCTTCCCCCAATACCCCATCTCTTCTCTGTGTTTCACCTTCCCCCAATACCCCCTCTCTTCTCTGTGTCACCTTCCCCCACTCCCCTCTCTTCTCTGTGTCACCTTCCCCCACTCCCCCTCTCTTCTCTGTGTTTCACCTTCCCCTAATACTCCTCTCTTCTCTGTGGCACCTTCCCCCACTCCCCCTCTTCTCTGTGTCACCTTCCCCCACTCCCCTCTCTTCTCTGTGTTTCACCTTCCCCCAATACCCCCTCTCTTCTCTGTTTTACCTTCCCCCACTCCCCCCTCTTCTCTGTCCACCTTCCCCACACTCCCCCTCTCTTCTCTGTGTTACCTTCCCCACACTCCCCCTCTCGTCTCTGTGTCACCTTCCCCACACTCCCTCTCTCGTCTCTGTGTCACCTTCCCCCACTCCCCTCTCTTCTCTGTTTCACCTTCCCCCACTCCCCCTCTCTTCTCTGTGTTTCACCTTCCCCCAATACCCCCCTCTCTTCTCTGTTTCACCTTCCCCTACTCCCCCTCTTCTCTGTGTCACCTTCCCCCACTCCCCCTCTTCTCTGTGTCACCTTCCCCCACTCCCCTCTCTTCTCTGTGTTTCACCTTCCCCCAATACCCCCTCTCTTCTCTGTGTCACCTTCCCCCAATACCCCTCTCTTCTCTGTTTTACCTTCCCCCACTCCCCCCTCTTCTCTGTGTCACCTTCCCCCAATACTCCATCTCTTCTCTGTGTTTCACCTTCCCCCAATAACCCCTCTCTTCTCTGTTTCACCTTCCCCCACACCCCCCTCTTCTCTGTGTCACCTTCCCCCAGTACCCCATCTCTTCTCTGTTTCACCTTCCCCTAATACCCCCTCTTCTCTGTGTCACCTTCCCCCACTCCCCTCTCTTCTCTGTGTCACCTTCCCCCCACTCCCCCTCTCTTCTCTGTGTTTCACCTTCCCCTAATACCCCCTCTCTTCTCCGTGTCACCTTCCCCCACTCCCCTCTCTTCTCTGTGTTTCACCTTCCCCCACTCCCCTCTCTTCTCTGTGTCACCTTCCCCCCACTCCCCCTCTCTTCTCTGTGTTTCACCTTCCCCCAATACCCCCTCTCTTCTCTGTTTCACCTTCCCCTACTCCCCCTCTTCTCTGTGTCACCTTCCCCCACTCCCCCCTCTTCTCTGTGTCACCTTCCCCCACTCCCCTCTCTTCTCTGTGTCACCTTCCCCCACTCCCCCCTCTTCTCTGTGTCACCTTCCCCCAATACTCCATCTCTTCTCTGTGTTTCACCTTCCCCCAATAACCCCTCTCTTCTCTGTTTCACCTTCCCCAATCCCATCTCTTCTCTGTGTCACCATCCCCCACACCCCCTCTTCTCTGTGTCACCTTCCCACAATACCCCCTCTCTTCTCGGTGTCACCTTCCCCCACTCCCCTCTCTTCTCTGTTTCACCTTCCCACAATATCCCCTCTCTTCTCTGTTTCACCTTCCCCTACTCCCCCTCTTCTCTGTGTCACCTTCCCCCACTCCCCTCTCTTCTCTGTGTCACCTTCCCCCACTCCCCCTCTCTTCTCTGTGTCACCTTCCCCCACTCCCCTCTCTTCTCTGTGTTTCACCTTCCCCTAATACCCCCCTCTCTTCTCCGTGTCACCTTCCCCCACTCCCCTCTCTTCTCTGTGTCACCTTCCCCCACTCCCCTCTCTTCTCCGTGTCACCTTCCCCCACTCCCCTCTCTTCTCTGTGTCACCTTCCCCCAATACTCCATCTCTTCTCTGTGTTTCACCTTCTCCCACTCCCCATCTCTTCTCTGTTTCACCTTCCCCCACTCCCCTCTCTTCTCTGTGTCACCTTCCCCCACTCCCCTCTCTTCTCCGTGTCACCTTCCCCCACTCCCCTCTCTTCTCTGTGTCACCTTCCCCCAATACTCCATCTCTTCTCTGTGTTTCACCTTCTCCCACTCCCCATCTCTTCTCCGTGTCACCTTCCCCCACTCCCCTCTCTTTTCTGTCACCTTCCCCCAATACTCCATCTCTTCTCTGTGTTTCACCTTCTCCCACTCCCCATCTCTTCTCTGTTTCACCTTCCCCCACTCCCCTCTCTTCTCTGTGTCACTTCCCCCAATACCCCCTCTCTTCTCCTCTCTTTCCTCTCCCCACCAGCTGTGGCTGTGTCTCTCTGTCCCCAAGCCCCCAAGGCAGGGCCGCAGTCCTACAACCCTCCACCCCCCTTTCCGTGTCACCTTGCCTCCCCCCCAAACCTGCTGACATCTCGCTGCTGCAGGCCCTGAGGGCTAATGAGGAGGACTACTTTGCGTACCGCTCATTAATCAGTGGGAAGTGCTTTGGCCATCTAGATGTCACTCCCTGGTCACCAGGGCCAATGTACTGTTCCACCTCTGTTCTGTTTAGCCTTGTGGAAACGGGAGTTGATTTAACATGACAACCCAACCAGAGGGAGTGATAGAAGACTTTTCTGTTCTCTTTTAAATACTGTGTTTTAATAGATGAGACAGATGAGAGTTTGGGTCTATAGTTTGGGTTCCACCTCAGCTCCTCTCCTCTATATCCACTGATCTGTACTGACAAAGCATTGTGACAGGACGTTTGCGTTCCCCTGTCGGCCTGCCTATGTCTATCAGATCACTGCATAGGAAGGAAACGAAAGGGAGGAAGATAAAGTTGAGAGTCACTAGAAACGACTGACTAGTTTTCACAATGTCTACTACTTCTCATACTGCTGGGGGGCTGAAGTCTGCGCTGGTCGGAAGGATCCTCTTAGACCCTCTGTAACTGCACAAACACCCATCTGAGGGAATGTTTTCTAGGTTTGCCTTCAAGTGGCGTCTTGGAATCTCTTTCTGTTTGCTTTGTCTGTCTCTGAGTGTATATCAGTTTATATACCACCTTGTGTGGGTGGGTGGGTCGTTGTTTGTGGGTGGGTGGATGTTTTTGTGTGTGTGTGTATGCAAGTGTGTATGTGAGACGTGTGTGTGTGTGTTGTGTGGGTGTTTGACGTATGTGTTACATTGTGTGTGTAGCCAATGTTTGTGGGATGGTTTCGAGGAACGCATCAATATGCGGCAACACAGCCTGCATCTTCCTTCCCTGCTGGCGCCTCCTCTCCTCTCATCTTTCATCACTTCACTCATCCTCCGCTGCTGTCGCTCAGGGCTGGGCCTGCCTGAGTGGTGGGACGGAGGGACGGGGGATAGAGGGATGGAGAGATGAAGGAGGGATAGAGGGATGGGGAGGAGGGATAGAGGACGGGGAGAGGGAGGAGGGATAGAGGACGGGGAGAGGGAGGAGGGATAGAGGAGGGGGAGAGGGAGAGGTAGAGAGATAGAGGAGGGGGAGAGGGAGGAGAGATAGAGGAGGGGGAGAGGGAGGAGGGATAGAGGAGGGGGAGAGGGAGGAGGGATAGAGGAGAGGGAGGAGGGATAGAGGAGGGGGAGCGGGATAGAGGAGGGGGAGAGGGAGGAGGGATAGAGGAGAGGGAGGAGGGATAGGGGAGGGGGAGAGGGAGGAGTGGGAGAGGGAGGAGGGATAGAGGAGGAGGAGAGGGAGAGGGAGGAAAGATAGAGGAGAGGGAGAGGGAGGAGGAATAGAGGAGGGGAGAGGGAGGAGGGATAGAGGAGGGGAGAGGGAGGAGGGATAGAGGAGGGGAGAGGGAGGAGGGATAGAGGAGAGGGAGGAGGATAGAGGAGGGGGAGAGGGAGGAGGGATGGGGAGGAGGGAGGAGGGATAGAGGAGAGGGAGGAGGGATAGAGGAGGGGGAGAGGGAGGAGGATAGAGGAGGGGAGGGCGATAGGGAGGAGGGATAGAGGAGGGGGAGATGGAGGAGGATAGAGGAGGGGAGAGGGGAGGTATAGAGAAGGGGGAGGGGGATAGGGAGGAGGGATAGAGGAGGGGGAGAGGGAGGAGGGATAGATGAGGGGGAGGGGGAGAGGGAGGAGTGATAGAGGAGGGGGAGAGGGAGGAGGGATAGAGAAGGGGGAGAGGGAGGAGGGATAGAGGAGGGGGAGGAGGGATAGAGGAGGGGGAGAGGGAGGAGGGATAGAAGATGGGGAGAGGGAGGAGTGATAGAGGAGGAGGGGGAGAAATGATGGAGCTCTCCCAGGATACTCTCCCAGAATGCTTCGGTGTCCCCCGCTCCAGGTGTGGGTGTGATCTCTCCCCCTCGTCTCCCCTCTCCTCCCCAACTCAGAGACACCTACTGGGGGTGAAATCACTCTTGGCTGAACAGACTTACCCTGTGAGGTGAACATCCAGACAGTACCCTCTCTCTCTCTCTCTCTCTCTCTCTCTCTCTCTCTCTCTCTCTCTCTCTCTCTCTCTCTCTCTCTCTCTCTCTCTCTCTCTCTCTCTCTCTCTCTCTCTCTCTCTCTCTCTCTCTCTCTCTCTCTCTCTCTCTCTCTCTCTCTCTCTCTCTCTCTCTCTCTCTCTCTCTCTCTCTCCTCTCTCTCTCTCTCTCTCTCTCTCTCTCTCTCTCTCTCTCTCTCTCTCTCTCTCTCTCTCTCTCTCTCTCTCTCTCTCTCTCTCTCTCTCTCTCTCTCTCTCTCTCTCTCTCTCTCTCTCTCTCTCTCTCTCTCTCTCTCTCTCTCTCTCTCTCTCTCTCTCTCTCTCTCTCTCTCTCTCTCTCTCTCTCTCTCCTCTCTCTCTCTCTCTCTTCTCTCTCTCTCTCTCTCTCTCTCTCTCCTTCCTCTCTCTCCTCTCTCTCTCTCTCTCTCCCTCCCCTCATCTCCTCTGACATTTACAGAAATACCGCCAGTGATTCAGAGGCTCCTTTAAAAGGAGAACAGAAAACAGCCTCCCTCCCACCCCCCTCCCTCTCTAACCCCTAACCTGCCCAGAAACTGTTACTTTACCCAACCCATACATTTCCAGCTGTTTTAGGAGTTAGTCAAAAGAAGCACTTTGCTGTGCCATAGGTCTGGGTTGTCCAGAAACTTAAGAGAGACCAGTATCCTCCACCCCCAACCCCTCTCTCCTCTGGCCCAGTTTGGATCTGGATGATGGTGGGACACCCTTGTAGTTAATTAGCAAGGCTGTGTTGCTGGGCCCATTTTAATGAGTGCCCCTCTGAGTGTCTGTCTGTCTTATCTGTCTGCTAATGAGCAAAATGTCCTTTAGAGACACAGCTAGCCAGGCCAGCCAGCTAGATCGCTGTGCTGCACTCACTCTCTCTCTCTCTCTCTCTCTCTCTCTCTCTCTGTCTCTCTCTATTCAATTTCAATTTAAGGGCTTTATTGGCATGGGAAACATATGTTAACATTGCCAAAGCAAGTGAAGTAGATAGTAAATAAAAATGAAATAAACAATAAATATTAACAGTAAACATTACACTCAGAAGTTACAAAAGAATAATGACATTTCAAATGTCATATTATGTATATATACAGTGTTGTAACAATGTGCAAATAGTTAAAGTACAAATGGGAAAATAAATAAACATAAATATGGGTTGCATTTACAATGGTGTTTGTTCTTCACTGGTTGCCCTTTTCTTGTGGCAACAGGTCACAAATCTTGCTGCTGTGATGGCACAATGTGGTTTTTCACCCAGTAGATAAGGGAGTTTATCAAAATTGGGTTTGTTTTCAAATTCTTTGTGGATCTCTGTAATCTGAGGGAAATATGTGTCTCTAATATGGTCATACATTTGGCAGGAGGTTAGGAAGTGCAGCTCAGTTTCTACCTCATTTTGTGGGCAGTGTGCACATAGCCTGTGTGGTGAGTGTGGTGAAAGGAGTCAGGCGCAGGAGGGTACTCACAGAATACAGAGTTTATTCCTTAGTTGACACACAAATGCGCTCCAATAGTGATCAACGAAACAGGCACAGGGGAAACAAACATCCCTGGCAATTACACTGTAACGGAATCCAATAATACATAGGCACAGGGGGAAAATCTACCCTGGCAACACAATGTTATGAGTAGCTCCACCGAGCTACATACTCTCACAATTCACAATCACCCACAAGGACAAGGGGACAGAGGGAACACTTATACACAGACTAATTAGGAGATTAGAACCAGGTGTGTGTGATAGACAAGACAATTGTGATGATGATTGGGGCGGCAGTGGTTAGTACTACGGTGACAACGAACGCCGAAGCCTGCCCGAACAAGGAGGGGAGGCAGCCTCGGCCGAAGTCGTGACAGGGTCACGGTGACAGAACATTGGAATGGTGTTAGGTTAGTAGAGGAGTGGCGGAGAGAGTTCTGGGCATGTCCTGCCCATGGCAAGAACACCGACCACTCCCCCAGCCGGTCCTGGCAGTAGGACTGCAGGAACCTACCCACATCCTGATTTACTCGTTCCACCTGCCCATTTGACTCGGGGTGGAACCCAGAGATCAGGCTTACCGAGACCCCCAGACGTTCCATGAACGCCTTCCAAACCTTGGACGTGAACTGGGGACCTCGGTCGGACACTATATCCTCTGGCATCTTGTAGTGCCGGAAGACGTGAGTGAACAGGGCCTCCGCGATCTACAGGGCCGTGGGGAAACCGGGCAGAGGAAGGAGGCGGCAGGACTTGGAGAAGCAGTCCACAACGACCAGGATGGTGGTGTTACCTTGGGAGAGGGGAAGACCATGGTCGTTGTGGAACTGGTAACGGTTGTAGCTTACCTGCTGGGAGGTGCCTAGGTGCCTTACTCTGGACGCACACCGAGCAGGAGGAGACATACACCCTCACGTCCTTAGCCATGGTAGGCCACCAGTACTTTCCGCTCAAGCAGCGCACTGTACGACCGATACCTGGGTGACCAGAGGAGGGTGACGTGTGTGCCCAGAAGATCAGACGATCACGGATAAGACCAGGCACGTACCGCAGCCCAGCTGGACACTGCGGTGGAGATGGATCTGTGCGTAATGCCCGCTCTATATCCGCGTCCATTGCCCATACTACCGGCGCCACAATGCATGAGGCCGGGAGTATGGGGGTGTTGTCTCTGGGCCTCTCCTCTGTGTCATACAGCCGGGACAGTGCGTCTGTCTTCACGTTCTTTGTACCCGGAATGTATGATAGTGTAAAATCAAACCGGGTGTAGAATAGGGCCCACCTGGCCTGGCGAGGATTCAGCCTCCTCGCTGCCCGGATGTACTCCAGGTTACGGTGGTCCGTCCAGACGAGGAAAGGGTGTTTCGCCCCTTCGAGCCAATGCCTCCACACGGTCAAAGCTCAGACAACAGCCAACAGCTCCCGATCACCAACGTCGTAGTTCTGCTCCGCCGGGCTGAGCTTCTTCGAGAAGAAGGCACAGGGGTGGAGCTTGGGTGGCGTGCCCGAGCGTTGGGACAGGACAGCGCCTATCCCTACCTCGGATGCATCCACCTCCACTATGAATGGTAGTGATGGATCGGGGTGGGCCAGTACCGGAGCTGAGGTGAACAGACCCTGCAGTCTCCTGAAGGCCAGATCCGCCTCAGCAGACCAGCGGAGCCGGGACGGCCCAACCTTCAACAGGGATGTGATGGGAGCTGCGACCTTGCCAAAGCCCCGGATAAACCTTTGGTAGTAGTTGGCAAAGCCAAGGAATCACTGCACTTCCTTAACCGTGGTTGGAGTCGGCCAATTACGCACGGCTGAAATGCGATCTCCCTCCATCTCCACACCTGAGGTGGTAATGCGGTATCCGAGGAAGGAGACGGACTGCTGGAAAAACATACACTTCTCTGCCTTGGCATAAAGAACATTTTCCAACAGTCTGGCCAGCACTTTGCGAGCCAGGGACACATGCTCGGCGTGAGTAGCGGAATACACCAGGATGTCATCGATGTAGACCACTACACCACGACCAAGCATGTCCCGAAACACCTCGTTCACAAAGGACTGGAAGACGGATGGAGCATTTATCAAACCGTTGGGCAACACCAGGTATTCATAATGCCCCGTGGTTGTGCTGAATGCCGTCTTCCACTCATCCCCTTCCCGAACACGCACCAGGTTGTACGCACTCCTGAGATCTAGCTTTGTGAAGAAGCGCATCCCATGCATTGACTCGATCACTGAAGGAATGAGGGGGAGAGGATAACTAAATCTAATCGTCTCCTTGTTCAGTGATCGATAATCAATGCATGGGCGCAGACCGCCGTCTTTCTTCTTCACAAAGAAGAAACTCGAGGAAGCGGGTGAAGTGGAGGGACATATGTACCCCTGGCCCAGGGACTCGGAGACGTATGTTTCCATAGCCTCTGTTTCAGCCTGCAACAGGGGGTACACATGACTCCTGGGAGGTACAGCGTCTACCCGAAGGTCTATCGCGTAATCCCCCGCCCGATGAGGTGGTAATTTAGTAGCACGTGTCTTGGAAAACGCGTGCGCCAAATCAAAGTATTCGGGGGGAATGCGCACGGGGGAAGTACCGTCTGGACTTGCCACCGTGGTTGCACCAACGGAAACATCTAGACACCTACCCTGACATTCACGCGACTACCCCGTGAGAGCCCTCTGCAGCCATGAGAAGGTGGGGTTGTGGTGTGCTAACCAAGGGATTCCCAATACCACAGGGAAAGCAGGAGATTCAATAATCGAAAAAATAACCTGCTCACAATAAGTCTCCTGGGTGATCATGGTGACCGGTATAGTGACTTCCGTAACAAACCCGGACCCTAATCGTCGACTATCGAGTGCTCTGAGGGGGAGTGGAATGGAGAGGGGAACCAATTAAATGCCTTGATGGCGTGCGAATGCCCTGTCCATAAAGTTCCCAGCTGTGCCTGAATCGACTAGCTCCTTACACTGGGGAACTACCATGTGATTGGGAAAGTGGATAGGAAGGGTACAGTGCGCAACAGAGGGCTCTGAACAAGTGTGGGTGTTCGATACCTGGGGTGAGTGTCCTGCCTGCCGCCTCCCGGCACCAAAGAACCAGAGTGGCACTGTTGCTGTCCTCCTCCGCTTTCTCGGCCGGCGGCTCCACCCAGCTCCATCGGCTCGGGATGCGAGTCGTCCGGGGTGGAAACGGGCACATCCCTACCAGGACGTCCTCTGGCTGCCAGCAGGTTGTCCAAACGAATGGCCATGTCCACCAGTTTATCGAAGGACAACATGGTGTCCCGGCAGGTTGGCTCCCGTCGGACGTCCTCCCGCAGATGGCACCGGAAATGGTTGATCAGGGCCCGCTCGTTCCACCCGGACCCCGCTACCAGCGTCCGAAACTCCAACGCGAAATCCTGCGCGGTCCTCGTCCCCTGCCTCAGGTGGACCAGCCGCTCACCCGCCTCTCGACCCTCTCGAGGTGAGCGAACTCCCTGTAGTCCTCGGCTACACGTCTCCTCCCTCGTTCCACACCGCGTTGGCCCACTCCAAGGCTTTCCCACAGAGGCAGGAAACGAGGACGGACACCTTCTCCCGCTCCGATGGCGCCGGTCTGATGCTGGCAAAGTAAAGCTCCAATTAGAGGAGGAATCCCTGGCACAGCGCCGCCGTCCCATCAAACGCCCGTTGTCGGGATATCTGGATCCCTCCGGGTGCTGGGGTGTAGATGGCTTGACCCGGTTGGCCAGCTAGTCTCGACAGTTCGGGTCCTCTCCTCTCCAGGCGTTGGCCGACCTGAAGAAACTGATCCATCGCTTCCCCCAAGCTGGCCAGCATCGTGGAATGTTCCTGGACCCGTGCCACAACTTCAGGCATGCGCTCTTCTCCCGCTGACTCCATAACGGGTGGGTGATTCTGTGGTGAGTGTGGTGAAAGGAGTCAGGCGCAGGATCACTGAATACAGAGATTATTCCTTCATTGACACACAAATGCGCTCCAATAGCGATCAACGAAACAGGCACAGGGAAACAAACATCCCTGGCAATTACACTGTAACAGAATCCAATAATACATAGGCACAGGGGGAAAATCTACCCTGGCAACACAATGTTCACAATTCACAATCACCCACAAGGATAAGGGGGCAGAGGGAACCCTTATACACAGACTAATTAGGGGATTAGAACCAGGTGTGTGTGATTGACAAGACAATTGTGATGATTGTGATTGGGGTGGCAGTGGTTAGTACTCCAGTGGCGACGAACGACAAAGCCTGCCCGAACAAGGAGGGGAGGAAGCCTCGGCCGAAGTCGTGACAGCCTGTCTTCTCTTGAGAGCCAGGTCTGCCTACGGCGGCCTTTCTCCATAGCAAGGCTATGCTCACTGAGTCAGTACATAGTCAAAGCTTTCCTTAAGTTTGGGTCAGTCACAGTGATCAGGTATTCTGCCACGGTGTACTCTCTGTTTAGAGCCAAATAGCATTCTAGTTTGCTCTGTTTTTTTGTTAATTCTTTCCAATGTGTCAAGTAATTCTCTTTTTGTTTTCTCTTGATTTGGTTGGGTCTAATTGTGTTGTTTTTGTTGTCCTGGGGCTCTGTGGGGTCTGTTTGTGTTTGTGAACGGAGCCCCAGGACCAGCTTACTTAGGGGACTCTTCTCCAAGTTCATCTCTTTGTAGGTGATGGCTTTGTTACGGAAGATTTGGGAATCACTTCCTTTTAAGTGGTTATAGAATTGAACGGCTCTTTTCTGGATTTTGATAATTAGTGGGTATTCTGCTCTGCATGCATTATTTTGTGTTTTTCGTTGTACACAGAGGATATTTTTGCAGAATTCTGCATGCAGAGTCTCAATTTGGTGTTTGTCCCATTTTGTGAATTCTTGCTTGGTGAGCGGACCCCAGACCTCACAACCATAAAGGGCAATGGGTTCTATAATTTATTCAAGTATTTTTTGCCAGATCCTAATTGGTATGTTAAATGTTATGTTCCTTTTGATGGCATAGAAGGCCCTTCTTGCCTTGTCTCTCAGATCGTTCACAGCTTTGTGGAAGTTACCTGTGGCGCTGATGTTTAGACTGAGGTATG
This sequence comes from Coregonus clupeaformis, assembly GCF_020615455.1. NCBI lineage: Eukaryota > Metazoa > Chordata > Actinopteri > Salmoniformes > Salmonidae > Coregonus > Coregonus clupeaformis. The sequence continues at coordinate 21,354,835 of NC_059200.1, read as the reverse complement.
TATAGTTTTTTGTGTTCTCTAAGGCAACGGTGTCTAGATGGAATTTGTATTCGTGGTCCTGGCAACTGGACCTTTTTTGGATTATTATCATTATGTTTCTCTTACTGAGATTTACTGTCAGGGCCCAGGTCTGACAGAATTTGTGCAGAAGATCTAGGTGCTGCTGTAGGCCCTCCTTGGTTGGTGACAGAAGCACCAGATCATCAGCAAACAGTAGACATTTGACTTCAAAATTCTAGTAGGGTGAGGCCGGGTGCTGCAGACTATTCTAGTGCCCTCGCCAATTCGTTGATATATATGTTGAAGAGGGTGGGGCTTAAACTGCATCCCTGTCTCACACCACGGCCCTGTGGAAAGAAATGTGTGTGTTTTTTGCCAATTTTAACCGCACACTTGTTTGTGTACATGGATTTTATAATGTCGTATGTTTTTTCATCAACCCCACTTTCCATCAATTTGTATAGCAGACCCTCATGCCAAATTGAGTCAAAATATTTTTTGAAATAAACAAAGCATGAGAAGTCTTTGCGTTTGTTTTGTTTTGTTTGTTTGTCTATTAGGGTGTGCAGGGTGAATACGTGGTCTGTCGGTAATTTGGTAAAAAAAACTATTTGACATTTGCTCAGTACATTGTTTTCACTGAGGAAATGAACTAGTCTGCTGGATTTTCCCAAGGTTGCTGTTGACGCATATCCCACGGTAGTAATTGGGGTCAAATTTGTCTCCACTTTTGTGGATTGGGGTGATCAGTCCTTGGTTCCAAATATTGGGGAAGATGCCAGAGCTCTCTCTCTCTCTCTCTCTCTCTCTCTCTCTCTCTCTCTCTGCCACGTTTCCTCCCCCTCCTCCTCCTGCTTCTCCTCCTATTCTAATATCCTGTGTCTGTTGGGTCATCCTCTCCCTGTTCTCCCCTGGGATGAGCCCCTGGCCAGCCGCAACAGGAGGACTGACCCTTTGCACAAGGTATGAGCAGTCTGTGTGTGCGTGTGTGCGTGTGTGTGTGTTCAGATTGAGCTGCTTCCAACCCATAAGTAAATTGAGTATATCTGGTTTGCTAGCACACACAATGTTCTGGGTTCTGAATTCGGTTATTAGGCTTGCTCAGTAGTCATCTCATCTCTCATCTACTTCCTGTCTTCCTATCTTCTATTTTATTTATCCATCTCTCTTTCCTTCTACTCTATCTCTCTCTCTCTCTCTCTCTCTCTCTCTCTCTCTCTCTCTCTCTCTCTCTCTCTCTCTCTCTCTCTCTCTCTCTCTCTCTCTCTCTCTCTCCCTCTCTCTCCCTCTCTCTCCCTCCTAACCCTAATAGTTCATACTAAAGCCTCTGTCTACAGGCCTGATTGTAACAGTAGTAAGACAGATGGTCGTCTGGGTTTAATTCAACTGATAGAGATAAAGGAGAGCAATTCCCCGGGAGAGGATGAGAGGAGAGGAGAGGAGAGGAGAGGAGAGGAGAGGAGAGGAGAGGAGAGGAGAGGAGAGGAGAGGAGAGGAGGAGAGGAGAGGAGAAGGAGAGGAGAGGAGAGGTGGAGGAGGAGGAGGAGGAGGAGGAGGAGAGGAGGAGAGAAGCAAGGTGCTTGGGTTCTTTTGTTCTATTAGCCTCTCTAACCCCAACGTGTGATTGGCTAATTGACAGAGTAATGTGATGACAGAACAAACGGAAATCTAAAAGATACAGCTTCAGCTTTCAGATACACAGGTCCTTGAGTTCCTGTGTGTGTGTGTGTGGGGGGGGCTTCCGTTAGCCGGTAATTGCCAGCTTTTGGCCAATACAATTAATTAAAAGCCGATAAATGAAATTGTAGCCAGCATATCATACATCCCAATTTCACTCTTCAGCACCATTCTCTCACTCCTTGCCTTAGGTGCATATGCCTGATACATTTTTAATTGTGTGAACGTATTTAGTTTAAGATAAGTATGCCTGTTGTTTGTAAAATAAATATCATTTGCATATTGCTGTCATTTTTTGGATACTGTAGGCACTAGCCTTTCTTGATAATTGCTGCAATATAGCCTGTTGTGAAGGTTTAAACCAGTTCGTGTTTTGTTTCATTCAGTTGAGCCATTTTCTTTTGCCAAATTAAGTTCCAACTGTAATGTTGTGTTTGCTGCAATATAGCCTAATAGAATTACCATGAAAATGAGAAAAATTAACGTAATTTAATGCCGCAATATATACTGAACAAATATATAAACGCAACATGCAACAGTTTCAAAGATTTACAGTTCATATGAGGAAATGAGTCAATTGAAATAAATTCATTAGGCCCTAATCAATGGATTTCACATGACTGGGAATACAGATATGCATCTGTTGATCACAGATACCTTAAAACAATGAGCCTCACAATGGGTATTTTTGTGCATTCAAATTGCCATTGATAAAATGCAATTATCTTGGCAAATGAGAAATGCTCACTAACAGGGATGTAAACAAATTTGTGCACAAAATTTGAGCAAAATAAGCTTTTTGTGCATATGGAAAATGTCTGGGATCTTTTATTTCAGCTAAATGGCATATTATTATATTATTATTTATTTCAGCTCATAAAACATGGGATTAACACTTTACATGTTGTGTTTGTATTTTTGTTCAGTGTAATAACCTGTTGGTATTTTCCCTATAAACAACGGCTGACCTTTTGATATTACCCTAATAAAGTTTTGAAACTTTTGTTAAGCTTTGGTGTGGTGTGGCCATTAATCTATTCTAATGCAGGCCTATGATATGAAGGCAGTATGGATGACTGGTCCATTTCTCAAATGTCAAATAAATTAAAATCTTCATGGAATCCCTGGTGTGTGTGTGCACTGTTGTCTCTGAGTTTTACTGTGTGTGTTTGTGAGTGATCCCTCAAGCCAATACCCGACATCTGCTGTATACAATAAATTATGCAGCCATGTTTTCCCATAGTATGCCTCAATGGACAGCTCAGCCCTCTGAGACAATTACACTACATCAATAACAAATGGTGGAATTATGAATTCAAAACCCCTCACCATGTCATCTGAAGGAAGTGACACTTGATAAAACAATTACAAAAATGGCTGGTAGCACCTTAAACTCGAACGTGTTTGTGTGTGGGGGGTAGACTTGTTGCTAAACTACTGTTTAATAAAGAGATGGTGCACTGCTGAAGTTAATTAATATTCTGTTAGCTCATACCCAAATAATGTTGTTGACTCGTCCTATACTCGTATTTGTGGCCAAAGCATAAACTCTCCTCCTCTCCACCTCTCTCCACTGGTTAGGTTAATCTGGTGAGCGGATCCTCCCACTCTATAATGGCCTGTTCAATTAAAGATAGTTAGCAATAAAGATGGTAGCTGATCATGTATTACCAGTGCAATCCCTGCTAAAATGGCTCCTAAATGAGACACTTAAGCTCAATATTTTATCCGTCTTAGAATAAGAAATGCTGCTTCTCTCCTTCCCTCTCTGGACTGAGTGCTGTGTGACTCATCGAGGGTGCTGCTCCACAGTGTGGGTGTGTGTGTGTGTGTGTGTGTGTGGATGTGTGTGTGTGTGTGTGTGTGTGTGGATGTGTGTGTGTGTGTGTGATGTGTGTGTGTGTGTGTGTGTGCTTCTTGCTCATATGGATTGAGCTTCACAGTCACATAACTCTGAATACTTACTATACACAGAAACAAACACAAACATCCACACACACACATCCACACACATCCACACACCCACACCCACACACACACACACACACACACACACACACACACACACACACACACACACACACACACACACACACACACACACACACACACACACACACACACACACACACACTGTGCCAAGATAATCCATTACAGGTGTGGCATATTAATAAGCTGATTAAACAGCATGATCATTACACAGGTGCACCTTCTGCTGGGGACAATAAAAGGCCAGTTTTGTCACACAACACAATGCCACATATGTCTAAAATTTTGAGGGAGCGTGCAATTGGCATGCTGACTGCAGAGATGTCCACCAGAGCTGTTGCCAGAGAATGGAATGTTTATTTCTCTACCATAAGCCGCCTCCAACGGCATTTTAGAGAATTTGGCAGTACATCCAACCGGCCTCAAAACCGCAGACCATGTGTATTGTGTCGTGTGGGTGAGCGGTTTGCTGATGTCAACATTGTGAATAGAGTGCCCCATGGTGGCGGTGGGGTTATGGCAAGGACCTGTGTATCTGAAAGCTGAAGCTGTATCTTTTAGATTTCCGTTTGTTCTGTCATCACATTACTCTGTCAATTAGCCAATCACACGTTGGGGTTAGAGAGGCTAATAGAACAAAAGAACCCAAGCACCTTGCTTCTCTGTGTGACTGATCGAGGGTGCTGCTCCACAGTGTGTGTGTGTGTGTCATGCTCATATGGATTGAGCTTCACAGTCACATACTATGAATACTTACTATACACAGAAACAAACACACACATCCACACACATCCACACACATCCACACACATCCACACACATCCACACACACACACACACACACACACACATCAATACTGTTTATTGTATTCTTGTTTCCTTTTTTGTCATTTTCCGTGCTGTCCTGGCTCCATTGACATACACAGGAAGCATTACTCTGAAACAACATCAAAACACGCTGCTTTTGAGAGTGTGTTTTGATGTTGTTTCAGAGTAATGCTTCCTGTGTATGTCAATGGAGCCAGGACAGCACGGAAAATGACTGACTGTTTATCCATCTGCAGTATAAAGGTAATTTTGGATTAAATCAATGCTGTCCTCAGCTAGCTGAGCTCCCAACTCTAACTAATGGAAGGGCTCCATCGGCATGGCAACAGCAATCAAAACATACGCTATTATTTTTGGAAGTATATCATTATTATATGGCATCATTATTACCATTATAAAACCAGGAAAATAACAATGTTTTCTGGTTGAGAACACAGCAGCCCCGTGACGCAGGCTTTGTCCTCCCCCCTCTCCTTTTTTACATTATAGTCATTTAGCAGATTATTTTATCCAGAGCGACTTACAGGCGCAATTAGAGTTAAGTGCCTTGCTCAAGGGCACATCCACAGATTTTTCACCTAGTCGGGTCGGGGATTCGAACCAGAAACCTTCCAGTTACTGGCCCAGTGCTCTAGGCTCCTCTCCCTCTCCTCTCCTCTCCTCTCCTCTCCTCTCCTCTCCTCTCCTCTCCTCTCCTCTCCTCTCCCCTCACCTCCCCTCCTCTCCCTCCTCCAATCCCTCTCCCCTCCCCTCCCTCCTCCAAACCCTCTCCCCTCCTCTCCTTCCTCCAATCCCTCTCCCTCTCCTCTCCCTCTCCCTCTCCCTCTCCCTCTCCCTCTCCCTCTCCCTCTCCTCTCTTCTGGCCAAGAGACCCTTCAGAATCTCAGAATGAGGGGGATTGCCTAGCAACCAGGGTTCTAACTGTTCCAGATACCTGAGAAGAATGGCACACTATTCTGAGACTTAGACAGAAGGAGGGAAAGAGAGAGAGACATAGAAAGAGTGTGAGAGAGGGAAGGAGGAACAGGTTGTGATCATGACAAACATCGGACATTATATTGCTACTGGTAGTTACATCTATTTGTGGAATGCAGCAGACAGTGAAGAGAAGACATTTGTGTAGGCTAATGAATAAACCTATCCAAGAGCCTGCAAACACAATATAAAAACAGCTAATATATTACAGATTTGCCCACGTATTTGTGAACTGTCTCAACTATCTCAACTATCTCAACTACAGTGGGGAAAAAAAGTATTTAGTCAGCCACCAATTGTGCAAGTTCTCCCACTTAAAAAGATGAGAGAGGCCTGTAATTACCATCATAGGTACACGTCAACTATGACAGACAAATTGAGATTTTTTTTCTCCAGAAAATCACATTGTAGGATTTTTAATGAATTTATTTGCCAATTATGGTGGAAAATAAGTATTTGGTCACCTACAAACAAGCAAGATTTCTGGCTCTCACAGACCTGTAACTTCTTGTTTAAGAGGCTCCTCTATCCTCCACTCGTTACCTGTATTAATTGCACCTGTTTGAACTTGTTATCAGTATAAAAGACACCTGTCCACAACCTCAAACAGTCACACTCCAAACTCCACTATGGCCAAGACCAAAGAGCTGTCAAAGGACACCAGAAACAAAATTGTAGACAGAAAGACTGAATCTGCAATAGGTAAGCAGCTTGGTTTGAAGAAATCAACTGTGGGAGCAATTATTAGGAAATGGAAGACATACAAGACCACTGATAATCTCCCTCGATCTGGGGCTCCACACAAGATCTCACCCCGTGGGGTCAAAATGATCACAAGAACGGTGAGCAAAAATCCCAGAACCACACGGGGGGACCTAGTGAATGACCTGCAGAGAGCTGGGACCAAAGTAACAAAGCCTACCATCAGTAACACACTACGCTGCCAGGGACACAAATCCTGCAGTGCCAGACGTGTCCCCCTGCTTAAGCCAGTACATGTCCAGGCCCGTCTGAAGTTTGCTTTTGGATGATCCAGAAGAGGATTGGGAGAATGTCATATGGTCAGATGAAACCAAAATAGAACTTTTTGGTAAAAACTCAACTCGTCGTGTTTGGAGGACAAAGAATGATGAGTTGCATCCAAAGAACACCATACCTGCTGTGAAGCATGGGGGTGGAAACATCATGCTTTGGGGCTGTTTTTCTGCAAAGGGACCAGGACGACTGATCCGTGTAAAGGAAAGAATGAATGGGGCCATGTATCGTGAGATTTTGAGTGAAAACCTCCTTCCATCAGCAAGGGCATTGAAGATGAAACGTGGCTGGGTCTTTCAGCATGACAATGATCCCAAACAAACCACCTGGGCAACAAAGGAGTGGCTTCGTAAGAAGCATTTCAAGGTCCTGGAGTGGCCTAGCCAGTCTCCAGATCTCAACCCCATAGAAAATCTTTGGAGGGAGTTGAAAGTCCGTGTTGCCCAGCGACAGCCCCAAAACATCACTGCTCTAGAGGAGATCTGCATGGAGGAATGGGCCAAAATACCAGCAACAGTGTGAAAACCTTGTGAAGACTTACAGAAAACGTTTGACCTGTGTCATTGCCAACAAAGGGTATATAACAAAGTATTGAGAAACTTTTGTTATTGACCAAATACTTATTTTCCACCATAATTTGCAAATAAATTCATTAAATATCCTACAATGTGATTTTCTGGAAAACAAATTCTCATTTTGTCTGTCATAGTTGACGTGTACCTATGATGAAAATTACAGGCCTCTCTCATCTTTTTAAGTGGGAGAACTTGCACAATTGGTGGCTGACTAAATACTTTTTTCCCCCACTGTAATATACAGTAGGTACAGGTGAGAGGTTGAAATGACTCATTTCGAGATTCTTTTAATATTGGAGCCCATTAGTCATTGAATAACGGTGACTAAAGAATACAAGGTAAAGTAATGATTATGATAATTGTGTGATGATAATGTTGATGGTGACATTATGCTATTCATGTTAATAGGAACTGTACCATACAAGTTATGATCATGTTGATGGTGATACCATTGTATTAATATATAATGATGCTAATGCTAGCTGTGTAACTGTATCGTAGGTGCTGTAATGCTAACAGAAGCTGTGTAAATGTACAGTTGAAGTCGGAAGTTTACATACACTTAGGTTGGAGTCATTAAAACAAGTTTTTCAACCACTCCACAAATTACTTGTTAACAAACTATAGTTTTGGCAAGTCGGTTAGGACAATGACACAAGTCAAATTGTTTACAGACAGATTATTTAATTTATAATTCACTGTATCACAATTCCAGTGGGTCAGAAGTTTACATACACTAAGTTGAATGTGCCTTTAAACAGCTTGGAAAATTCCAGAAAATGATGTCATGGCTTTAGAAGCTTCTGATAGGCTAATTTACATAATTTGAGTCAATTGGAGGTGTACCTGTGGATGTATTTCAAGGCCTACCTTCAAACTCAGTGCCTCTTTGCTTGACATCATGGGAAAATCTAAAGAAATCAGCCAAGACCTCAGAAAAAGAATTGTAGACCTCCACAAGTCTGGTTCATCCTTGGGAGCAATTTCCAAACGGCTGAAGGTACCACGTTCATCTGTACAAATAATAGTACGCAAGTATAAACACCATGGGACCACGCAGCCATCATACCGCTCTGGAAAGAGACGCGTTCTGTCTCCTAGAGATGAATGTTGTCACGACCGTCTGAAGGAGGAGACCAATGCGCAGCGTTGCGAGTGAACATGATGACTTTATTAACTTAAAGCAACCACGAAGAAAACAACAAATGACGATCCGTGAAGTTCTATACTGAATACTACTAACAGCAACAAAGAAACAATAACCCACAACACAAAGTGAACTCACACAGTATAAATATGGCTCCCAATCAGAGATAACGAGCCGACAGCTGACACTCGTTACCTCCGATTGGGAGTCATACGACTAATCAAGAACAATTAACCAAACATAGAAAATGCACAACCAGAAATCCCCAACATAGAAATACACCCAAACAATGAAACTAAACAACCCTGGCTCAAATATCAAGGTCCGTGGAGCCAGAGTGTCACATTACCCCCCCCTAAAGGTGCGACCTCCGGGCGCACCAGCATACAGTCTCGGGGAGGGTCTGGGTGGGCGTCTGTCCCTGGTGGCGGCTCTGGCCCAGGTCGTGGTCCCCACCCCACCTTAGTCACTATCCGCTTCCGTATTCCCTTCCTCATGACCACCCCCCAACTAAACCCCACTGGATTAAGGGGCGGCACCGGACTACGGGGCAGTACCGGACTAAGGGGCAGTACCTGACTAGATGGCGGATCCTGGCTGGCTGGCTCTGGCGGATCCTGGCGGGACGGCTCTGGCGGATCCTGGCGGGACGGCTCTGGCGGATCCTGGCGGGGACGGCTCTGGCGGATCCAGGCTGGACGGCTCTGGCGGATCCTGGCTGGACGGCTCTGGCGGATCCTGGCTGGACGGCTCTGGCGGATCCTGGCTGGACGGCTCTGGCGGATCCTGGCTGGACGGCTCTGGCGGATCCTGGCTGGACGGCTCTGGCGGATCCTGGCTGGACGGCTCTGGCGGATCCTGGCTAGACGGTTCTGGCGGATCCTGGCTGGACAGCTCTGGCGGATCCTGGCTGGACGGCTCTGGCGGATCCTGGCAGGACGGCTCTGGCGGATCCTGGCTGGCTGACGGATCTGGCGGATCCTGGCGGGCTGACGGATCTGGCTGCTCATGGCTGGCTGACGGATCTGGCTGCTCATGGCTGGCTGACGGATCTGGCTGCTCATGGCTGGCTGACGGATCTGGCTGCTCGTGGCTGGCTGACGGGTCTGGCTGCTCATGGCTGGCTGACGGGTCTGGCTGCTCGTGGCTGGCTGACGGATCTGGCTGCTCATGGCTGGCTGACGGATCTGGCTGCTCGTGGCTGGCTGACGGATCTGGCTGCTCGCGGCTGGCTGACGGATCTGGCTGCTCATGGCTGGCTGACGGATCTGGCTGCTCATAGCTGGCTGACGGATCTGGCTGCTCATGGCTGGCTGACGGGTCTGGCTGCTCATGGCTGGCGGAAGGCTCTGGCTGATCCTGTCTGGCGGAAGGCTCTGGCTGATCCGGTCTGACGGAAGGCTCTGGCTGCTCCTGTCTGGCGGAAGGCTCTGGCTGCTCCTGTCTGGCGGAAGGCTCTGGCTGCTCCTGTCTGGCGGAAGGCTCTGGCTGATCCTGTCTGGCGGAAGGCTCTGGCTGATCCTGTCTGGCGGAAGGCTCTGGCTGATCCTGTCTGGCGGAGAGCTCTAGCGGCTCCCGGTCTGGCGGACGGCTCTGAAGGCTCATGGCAGACGGGCGGCTTTGCAGGCTCAGTACAGACGGGCAGTTCAGACGGCGTTGGGCAGACGGACAGTTCAGACGGCGTTGGGCAGACGGGCAGTTCAGACGGCGTTGGGCAGACGGGCAGTTCAGACGGCGTTGGGCAGCCGGGCAGTTCAGGCGCCGTTGGGCAGACGGGCAGTTCAGACGGCGTTGGGCAGACGGGCAGTTCAGACGGCGTTGGGCAGACGGGCAGTTCAGGCGCCCGTTGGGCAGACGGCCAGTTCAGGCCGGCTGGCGACGCACATCGTGGACCTGGTGCGTGGAGTAGGAACAGGCCGGACCGTACCGGGAACACCCACCACTGGCCTTAACTGGGGATCAAGAACGGACCGGACCAGACTGGGAACACACTTCAGTCTCTCATGCCGTGCCACAACAACTTCCCTCCCTCTACTCGCCAATGGCTCCCCGTAATCCGATAGCCCTCTCTCCTTTTCTCCCTGTGGCAGCCTCCTGCTGCCCAGGCGCCCAAGCCATGTGCCCCCCCCCAAAAATGTTTTGGGGAGTAACCACGGGCTTCCAGCCTCGACTCCGCGCTTCCTCTTCATACCACCTCCTCTCGGCTGCAGCTGCCTCCAGCTCTTCACGAGGGCGGTGATATTCCTCCTCAGACCACCTCCTCTCGGCTGCAGCTGCCTCCAGCTCTTCACGAGGGCGATGATGTTCCTCCGGTTGTGCCCAAGGACCCTTTCCAGCCCGAATCTCCTCCCATGTCCAAAAGTCCTTAGGAGGCATCCATAACTCCTGTGTCCAGACCCCTTGCTCCTGGACGCGCTGCTTGGTCCTTTTTTGGTGGGTTATTCTGTCACGACCGTCTGAAGGAGGAGACCAATGCGCAGCGTTGCGAGTGAACATGATGACTTTATTAACTTAAAGCAACCACGAAGAAAACAACAAATGACGATCCGTGAAGTTCTATACTGAATACTACTAACAGCAACAAAGAAACAATAACCCACAACACAAAGTGAACTCACACAGTATAAATATGGCTCCCAATCAGAGATAACGAGCCGACAGCTGACACTCGTTACCTCCGATTGGGAGTCATACGACTAATCAAGAACAATTAACCAAACATAGAAAATGCACAACCAGAAATCCCCAACATAGAAATACACCCAAACAATGAAACTAAACAACCCTGGCTCAAATATCAAGGTCCGTGGAGCCAGAGTGTCACAAATGTACTTTGGTGCAAAAATTGCAAATCAATCCCAGAACAACAGCAAAGGACCTTGTGAAGATGCTGGAGGAAACAGGTACAAATGTATCTATATCCACAGTAAAACGAGTCCTATATCGACATAACCTGAAAGGCCGCTCAGCAAGGAAGAAGCCACTGCTCCAAAACCGCCATATAAAAGCCAGACTACGGTTTGCAACTGCATATGGGAACAAAGATCATACTTTTTGGAGAAATGTCCTCTGGTCTGATGAAACAAAAATAGAACTGTTTGGCCATAATGACCATCGTTATGTTTGGAGGAAAAAGGGTGGTGGCTTGCAAGCCGAAGAACACCATCCCAACCGTGAAGCACGGGGGTGGCAGCATCATGCTGTGGGGGTGCTTTGCAGCAGGAGGGACTGGTGCACTTCACAAAATAGATGGCATCATGAGGAAGGAAAATGATGTGGATATATTGAAGCAACATCTCAAGACATCAGTCAGGAAGTTAAAGCTTGGTCGCAAATGGGTCTTCCAAATGGTCTTCCAAAGTTGTGGCAAAATGGCTTAAGGACAACAAAGTCAAGGTATTGGAGTGGCCATCACAAAGCCCTGACCTCAATCCTATAGAAAATGTGTGGGCAGCACTGAAAAAGCGTGTGCGAGCAAGGAGGCCTACAAACCTGACTCCGTAACACCACCTCTGTCAGGAGGAATGGGCCAAAATTCACCCAACTTATTGTGGGAAGCTTGTGGAATGCTACCCGAAACGTTTGACCCAAGTTAAACAATTTATAAAACATTAAAAATAAATGGATTAGGTTGAGTTTTAGTTTTTTGAGAGGCAAAAATCGAATGGGGTTTTCAAGCTTTTTTTTCTCATAGGGGTTTCAATCTTCTGACTCTGGCAGGTCAAGTTGAGATTGACTTTGCCACTAGCAGCACCACAGATATTATTATATTGAGCACGTTTGAGTGGTAAGGCTAAAGCAACCGACTGTAGGCAAAAGTCGAGGAGTGAAGTCGGGGGAGGTGCATCTGCGACAGCCAAAAGTCGAGGAGTGAAGTCGGGGGAGGTGCATCTGTGACAGCCAAAAGTTGAGGAGTGAAGTCGGGGGAGGTGCATCTGCGACAGCCAAAAGTCGAGGAGTGAAGTCGGGGGAGGTGCATCTGCGATAGCCAAAAGTCGAGGAGTGAAGTCGGGGGAGGTGCATCTGCGACAGCCAAAGGTCGGACACTAATGTGGTTTTCCAACAGCAAGGCTCAGATCAAAATGGCATTGTTGCCACTGTTTATAAAATGTTTTCTTTATAATGTCGAAATAAACATGTATCCAGGGGTGGAAAAAGTACCCAATTGTCATACTCGAGTAAAAGTAAAGATACCTTAATAGAAAATGACTCAAGTAAAAGTGAAAGTCACCCAGTAAAATCCTACTTGAGTAAAGGTCTAAAAGTATTTGGTTTTAAATATACTTAAGTATCAAAAGTAAATGTAATTGCTAAAATATACTTAAGTATCAAAAGTAAAAGTAAAGTATAAATCATTTCAAATTCCTTATATTAAGCAAACCACACGGCACCATTTTCTTGTTTTTTAAATTTACGGATAGCCAGGGGCACGCTCCAACCCTCAGACATAATTTACAAACTAAGCATGTGTTTAGTGAGTTCGCCAGATCAGAGGCAGTAGGGATGACCAGGGATGTTCTCTTGATAAGTGTGTGAATTAGACAATTTTCCTGTCCTGCTTAGCATTCAAAATGTAACAAGTACTTTTGGGTGTCAGGGAAAATGTATGGAGTAGAAAGTACATTATTTTCAATAGGAATGTAGTGACGTAAAAGTATAAAGTTGTCAAAAATATAAATAGTAAAGTAAAGTACAGATACCCCCAAAAAACTACTTAAGTAGTACTTTCAAGTATTTTTACTTAAGTACTTTACATCACTGCATGTATCTAACCCCCAAATTACACATTCACAAACTGAAATCATTATGTATTATGTGTGTACATTGTACAATCAATTAGTGAGAGAGAGCATCAAATATCACATTTGTATATTTCCACTGTACACATAAATATCTGCAAATTGGTTCCTTTTTCAGTCATGTCTTTGGTCATGTTTGTGTGGGTCAAACAAAAACCACCCTAATGATGGCTGTAGGATTAAGTTGGTGAAGAGCAACTGCAGAAACTTGCAATCGACTGCTGTCAAAACATTATGACCTTTGATCACATGATTTTTGTAAAGTTCATGCAGTTGAAATGTTTTATCCCTATAATGCAACACACATTGAAAGGTGTGACAAACGATGGTCACTGTCTTGACAAAAGTGATCCGCTTGATCGCGTACATTGAGATGAGCACGATGCAAGCTTTGCTCTTACGTAGTCACGCAGTATCTGCGCATGTGCACAGGTGCCCTTCACACTGCTACAACGTGATAACTACAGGACCAAAACAGCAGAGAGGTTTAGCCTCGCGCTTCAAGGCTCCTGGCTGTTGAGGAAATTTACCCACCACTGTTCACTTCGTGCATCTACGTCATCTCGCTGCGTCTACCTTTAAACCTAACCTATGACCTGACCCATCACCTTATGCTTTACTGCCCCACAGTGGCAAGAAGTGACATCCCCCAAAACACAAAAACGATGCAACACATAAATGGCTCCTCCCACACATACTACTTTCTGTCCCTAACACTCAAATTAAAAGTAAATAGAACGTTTTTATAAAACTGAAACTAAATAAAACTAGTAAATCTGACCTGAAAACTAACTGAAACTAAACTGAATTTTTAATAAAAATCCTAAAATTAATAGAAATAAAAACGAATATAAAAACTCAAAACTATAATAACCTTGGTGGTTGGTGCAGTGAGGAGATTCCTGGCGTTCAGATGTAGGGTTCCATTGTCCCAATGTGTGTGTGTTTTGTGGTTGTAGGTGTTGGACTATGATTGGTATGGGGCCTATGATATCAGTAAGAACCAGAACTACAAATACAACGAGCTGCTTAGCAAGGAGTACACCTTCGACTACCCTCCCAATCACCACGTGGTATGCATCTGTTTGTAGTCTTAACTTTTACCCGGTACAGCCAGAGGATGGGCCTCCCCCTTTGAAACTGGTTCCGTTCAAGGTTTCTTTCTTTCAGGGTATTTCATTGCCACTGTGCTGCTACTTGATTTTTGGAGCAGATTACTGATAAAGGCCCACTGTGGTAAAAAACTTGATTTTCCTGTGTTTTATGTATATTTCCACACTATGAGTTTGGAATGATACTGTGAAAATTATGATAATGCTCTTTTAGTGTAAGAGCTGTTTGGTGGGATGGAGTTTTGGCCTTCCATGGTGACATCACCAGGCAGTACATTTGTTAGTAGACCAATAAGTAAGAGAGTTCAAAACCTCTCTGCCAATAAAAGCTAGTTTTCAGTTTTCCCCTCTCTACTCAGACCACTCCCAGACAGTCCTAGCAAAATTGCTCTTTGCTAAGAAGCTGTTTTAGTTTCTTTTTGACAATTTTAATTGAAAACAATCACAGTAAGGTACTTAATTGTTACCCAGAAATGATTTGATTTTGAGATAAAAAGCACCTTGTGACAATTTTTGCTGTAAGAAAGGGCAATAATCCTGTACATGTATTTATTTATCTGTCAGAGGAGCATTCTCAAAGTGTGTGTGTTTCAGATCAAGAATGCAGACATGGAGTGTCTGTGTTTGACATGTCCTACTTTGGGAAGTTTTACCTCGCCGGGCCAGATGCTAAGAAGGCTGCTGATTGGCTATTCTCTGCAGATGTCAGCAAAGCTGCAGGTGAGTCTTTGTGCATGAGTACTGCAGAATGTTTGCATACACAAACATGTACACACACAAACACACACAAACACACAAGCACACAAACACACATACACACACACACACTTACATGTGCACACACACACACACACACACACACACACACACACTTAGGCACACACACACTTAGGCACACACATACTGCTGTGACAAGGCCCGCTGGACCCTGAATAATGCAGCCCAACAGTGCCCACAGTGCCTAATGCGGCAGGAGCGGAGAGGAGAGGAGAGGAGAGGAGAGGAGAGGAGAGGAGAGGAGAGTGTAAATTACAGATGACTTTTGAGGTAGAGTCCATCTGCCCCCACACACAGCGTCTGAGCCATGCTATATGTAAACACTGGAACATTGTGGATTAGGTCACACTTAGTCACAGTGAGTGGTGTTAGCAAACCTCCTGCCACCACATGACCCTGTGTCTAAACCCACACCACCACATGGCCTAGCCATGACCCTGTGTCTAAACCCTGGGATACTTATCTTCATCTCTAGGGCACTGTGCTTTCTTTTCCTGACCACATGACCTGACGAGAAAACATAGTTATACGTGAAATAGGAGAGTGTAAGCTATATACAGGGTCAGTGCCAGTACCAAATGTACAATGTGGAGGGACACAGGAGTAGTTGAGGTAGATACAGTGGGGAGAACAAGTATTTGATACACTGCCGATTTTGCAGGTTTTCCTACTTACAAAGCATGTAGAGGTCTTTAATGTTTATCATAGGTACACTTCAACTGTGAGAGACGGAATCTAAAACAAAAATCCAGAAAATCACATTGTATGATTTTTAAGTAATTAATTTGCATTTTATTGCATGACATAAGTATTTGATACATCAGAAAAGCAGAACTTAATATTTGGTACAGAAACCTTTGTTTGCAATTACAGAGATCATACGTTTCCTGTAGGTCTTGACCAGGTTTGCACACACTGCAGCAGGGATTTTGGCCCACTCCTCCATACAGACCTTCTCCAGATCCTTCAGGTTTTCGGGGCTGTCGCTGGGCAATACGGACTTTCAGCTCCCTCCAAAGATTTTCTATTGGGTTCAGGTCTGGAGACTGGCTAGGCCACTCCAGGACCTTGAGATGCTTCTTACGGAGCCACTCCTTAGTTGCCCTGGCTGTGTGTTTCGGGTCGTTGTCATGCTGGAAGACCCAGCCACGACCCATCTACAATGCTCTTACTGAGGGAAGGAGGTTGTTGGCCAAGATCTCGCGATACATGGCCCCATCCATCCTCCCCTCAATACGGTGCAGTCGTCCTGTCCCCTTTGCAGAAAAGCATCCCCAAAGAATGATGTTTTCACCTCCATGCTTCACGGTTGGGATGGTGTTCTTGGGGTTGTACTCATCCTTCTTCTTCCTCCAACCACGGCGAGTGGAGTTTAGACCAAAAAGCTCTATTTTTTGTCTCATCAGACCACATGACCTTCTCCCATTCCTCCTCTGAATCATCCAGATGGTCATTGGCAAACTTCAGACGGACCTGGACATGCGCTGGCTTGAGCAGGGGGACCTTGCGTGCGCTGCAGGATTTTAATCCATGACGGCGTAGTGTGTTACTAATGGTTTTCTTTGAGACTGTGGTCCCAGCTCTCTTCAGGTCATTGACCAGGTCCTGCCGTGTAGTTCTGGGCTGATCCCTCACCTTCCTCATGATCATTGATGCCCCACGAGGTGAGATCTTGCATGGAGCCCCAGACCGAGGTTGATTGACCGTCATCTTGAACTTCTTCCATTTTCTAATAATTGCGCCAACAGTTGTTGCCTTCTCACCAGGCTGCTTGCCTATTGTCCTGTAGCCCATCCCAGCCTTGTGCAGGTCTACAATTGTATCCCTGATGTCCTTACACAGCTCTCTGGTCTTGGCCATTGTGGAGAGGTTGGAGTCTGTTTGATTGAGTGTGTGGACAGGTGTCTTTTATACAGGTAACGAGTTCAAACAGGTGCAGTTAATACAGGTAATGAGTGGAGAACAGGAGGGCTTCTTAAAGAAAAACTAACAGGTCTGTGAGAGCCGGAATTCTTACTGGTTGATAGGTGATCAAATACTTATGTCATGCAATAAAACACAAATTAATTACTTAAAAATCATACATTGTGATTTTCTGGATTTTTGTTTTAGATTCCATTTCTCACAGTGGAAGTGTACCTATGATAAAAATTACAGACCTCTATATGCTTTGTAAGTAGGAAAACCTGCAAAATCAGCAGTGTATCAAATAATTGTTCTCCCCACTGTATGTACATGTAGGCAGGGATACAGGAGTAGTTGAGGTAGATATGTACATGCAGGCAGGGATACAGGAGTAGTTGAGGTAGATATGTACATGCAGGCAGGGATACAGGAGTAGTTGAGGTAGATATGTACATGTAGGCAGGGATACAGGAGTAGTTGAGGTAGATATGTACATGTAGGCAGGGATACAGGAGTAGTTGAGGTAAATATGTACTTGTAGGCAGGGATACAGGAGTAGTTGAGGTAGATATGTACATGCAGGCAGGGATACAGGAGTAGTTGAGGTAGATATGTACATGTAGGCAGGGATACAGGAGTAGTTGAGGTAGATATGTACTTGCAGGCAGGGATACAGGAGTAGTTGAGGTAGATATGTACATGCAGGCAGGGATACAGGAGTAGTTGTGGTAGATATGTACATGCAGGCAGGGATACAGGAGTAGTTGAGGTAGATATGTACATGCAGGCAGGGATACAGGAGTAGTTGAGGTAGATATGTACATGCAGGCAGGGATACAGGAGTAGTTGAGGTAGATATGTACATGTAGGCAGGGATACAGGAGTAGTTGTGGTAGATATGTACATGCAGGCAGGGATACAGGAGTAGTTGAGGTAGATATGTACATGCAGGCAGGGATACAGGAGTAGTTGAGGTAGATATGTACATGTAGGCAGGGATACAGGAGTAGTTGAGGTAGATATGTACATGTAGGCAGGGATACAGGAGTAGTTGAGGTAAATATGTACTTGTAGGCAGGGATACAGGAGTAGTTGAGGTAGATATGTACATGTAGGCAGGGATACAGGAGTAGTTGAGGTAAATATGTACTTGTAGGCAGGGATACAGGAGTAGTTGAGGTAGATATGTACATGCAGGCAGGGATACAGGAGTAGTTGAGGTAGATATGTACATGTAGGCAGAGAAAGTGACTGGTAGCAGGAAAATAATAACAATAGTCATAATAATAGTAAACAGCAGTGTAAACAGGGCTGAAAATGACTGGTAGCAGAAATATATAAATACTATGGTAATGTACTAGTAGTGATATATACACCAATGGCCAGTTTATTAGGTACACCCATCTAGTACCGTGTCGGGGCATGGAAACGTTGCTCAACTGGTATCAAAGGACCTAACGTGTGCCAGGAAAACATTCCCCACACCATTACACCACCGCCACCAGCCTGTACCAAAAAACATTGTATGGACTCATGCTGCTTATGCCAAATCCTGACTCTGCCATCAGCACGACGCAACAGGAAGCGGGATTCGTCGGACCAGGCGATGTTTTCCACTCTTCAATTGTCCAGTGCTGGTGATCGCGTGCCCACTGGAGCTGCTTCTTCTTGTTTTTAGCTGATAGGAGTGGAACCTGATGTGGTCGTCTGCTGCAATAGCCCGTCCGTGAAAAGGATCGACGAGTTGTGCGTTCCGAGCGTTCCGAGATGCCGTTCTGCACACTGCTGTTGTACAGCGCCGTAGTTTGCTTGTTTGTGACCCACCGGTTAGCTTGTACGATTCTTGCCATTCTCCTTCGACCTCTCTCATCAAAGAGCTGTTTTCGTCCACAGGACTGCCGCTGACTGGATATTTTTTTTTTGTCGCACCATTCTCGGTAAACCCTATACACTATCGTGCGTGAAAAGCCTGGAGGCCGGACGCTTCTGAGATACTGGAACTGGCACGACTGGCACCGACAATCATACCGCGCTCAAAGTCACTTAGGTCACTCGTCTTCCCATTCTAACGTTCAGTCGAACAGTAACTGAATGCCTCGATGACTGTCTGCCTGCTTTATATAGCAAGCCATGGCCACGTGACTCACTGTCTGTAGGAGCCAACCATTTTCATGAATGGGGTGGTGTACCTAATAAACTGGCTATGGGGTGTACATGTAAACAGGAGTAATAGTGACCAGTAGCAGGATAAATATATAAATACTAATGGTAATGGCAATCAATAATCAATGAACAGCAGCGTAATGGTAGTAATACATCTAATCAGCATAGGTGTGAGGGGGTGTGTGGGTGTAAGGGTGTGGCATCAGTAATGAGTGTGTGAGTGAGGGTGTATGTGAGTGTGTGTATGTGAACATGTGTGTGTGCGTCTGAGTAAGAGTGACAGGGAAGGTGTGTCTCTGAGTGGGTAGAGACCTGTGGATGGGCGTAGAGTCAGTGTAGTTCACCACCAGCTCCTTGGTCTTGTTGACGTTGAAGGAGAGGTTGTTGTCCTGCCACCGCACTGCCAGGTCACTGACTTCCTCCCTGTAGGCTGTCTCATCGCCGTTGGTGATCAGGCCTACCACCGTTGTGTCGTCAGCAAACTTGATGATGGAGTCGTGCGTGGCTACACAGTCGTGGGTAAACGGGGAGTACAGGAGGGGGCTGAGCACACACCCCTGAGGGGCCCCCCTGTTGAGGGTCAGCGTGACAGAGGGGTTATTGCCTACCCTCACCATCTGGGGTCGGCCTGTCAGGAAGTCCAGAATCCAGTTGCAGCGGGAGGTGTTCAGTCCCAGGGCCCAACTATGGGGTTGAACACTGAGCTTCTAACATGGTGTCTAATACACTTGTCCAGGCATCGGTCTTATAGCTCAGGTGACATGGTCAGATCCTACTAATCAATCAATCAAATGTACAGTATATAGCCCTTTTTAGAGCAACATTTGTCCGAAAATGGACATGACGACTCATCACCCCTCCCTCATATGTATGTGTCCTCTCGTGCTGGTTTGATTGACAGCTGGATCCTTGTTTTGCAGGCTCCACAGTGTACACTATTTCCCCTCTGGGGATCAATAACGTTTATTTATGTATCATTAATGTATTTAGGTTCCACTGTGTACACCTGTATGCAGGACAAGAGAGGAGGATATGAGGCTGATCTGACAGTCAGCCGGCTAGAGGCTGGCGCTGCCAACCTGCCCCTGGCACCAGACTCCAACGGTAAGAGGACAGGGACCAGGGATGGGGATTTCATTTAACTCAATTGTAATTTATCAGATGTACATATTTGACATGGACAATGCACATTAGTCAACCTTTCTGTAAATATGCCAGTTTTAGCCAGCTGGCTAGTTACTGCCGGTAGTCCCTTTGCGGTGGATTGAGGGGGATTTGGTATGGCACATTCACATTCTCATTGGTCATTTACGTAAAAAGGAAAATTCCACCCCAAAACAATATTTTGGTATTTGTTTCATTTGTCCACTGTTGATATAATCCCAAAATATTTTGCATGTCAGCAATCAAGTTTTCAAGATATGTAACTTTCAAAATACAGAAATACAGTCGGTATGATGCATTTAGCATCATATGATGCTGTGTTTTACATTATATGATGCAGAATGCATCATACCGGCTGTATCATACAGGCCGAGAACAGAGGGGAGAACAAACGCAAGGAAATGAAGATAGCAGTGGCAGCTGTACAAATAACTCATCCAAAGGGCTTTGCCTTCTCAAACATGGAAGAAAGCTAACACAATATGATGCCCCGTCACCTTATTAATTCAGTCACTTACTTAGATATCAAGTTAAACTAGGGGTCGTGTTAACGCATACAGTGGCTTGCGAAAGTATTCACCCCCCTTGGCATTTTTCCTATTTTGTTGCCTTACAACATGGAATTAAAATTGATTTTGGGGGGGTTTGTATCATTTGATTTAAACCACATGCCTACCACTTTGAAGATGCAAAATATTACAGCTGCAAGTCTCTTGGGGTATGTCTCTATAAGCTTGGCGCATCTAGCCACTGGGATTTTTGCCCATTCTTCAAGGCAAAACTGCTCCAGCTCCTTCAAGTTGGATGGGTTCCGCTGGTGTACAGCAATCTTTAAGTCACACCACAGATTCTCAATTGGATTGAGGTCTGGGCTCTGACTAGGCCATTCCAAGCATTTAAATGTTTCCCCTTAAACCACTCGAGTGTTGCTTTAGCAGTATGCTTAGGGTCATTGTCCTGCTGGAAGGTGAACCTCTGTCCTAGTCTCAAATCTATGGAAGACTGAAACAGGTTTCCCTCAAGAATTTCCCTGTATTTAGTGCCATCCATCATTCCTTCAATTCTGACCAGTTTCCCAGTCCCTGCCAATGAAAAACATCCCCGCAGCATGATGGTGCCACCACCATGCTTCACTGTGGGGATGGTGTTCTCGGGGTGATGAGAGGTGTTGGGTTGGCCAGACATAGCGTTTTCCTTGATGGCCAAAAAGCTCAATTTTAGTCCCATCTGACTAGAGTACCTTCTTCCATATGTTTCGGGAGTCTCCCACATGCTTTTTGGCGAACACCAAACGTTTGCTTATTTTTTTGTTGAAGCAATGGCTTTTTTCTGGCCACTCTTCCGTAAAGCCCAGCTCTCTGGAATGTACGGCTTGAAGTGGTCCTATGGACAGATACTCCAATCTCCGCTGTGGAGCTTTGCAGCTCCTTCAGGGTTATCTTTGGTCTCTTTGTTGCCTCTCTGATTAATGCCCTCCTTGCCTGGTCCGTGAGTTTTGGTGGGCAGCCCTCTCTTGGCAGGTTTGTTGTAGAGCCAAATTCTTTCCATTTTTTAAACAATGGATTTAATGGTGCTCCGTGGGATGTTCAAAGTTCCTGATATTTTTTTATAACCCAACCCTGATCTGTACTTCTCCACAACTTTGCCCCCGAGCTGTTTGGAGAGCTCCTTGGTCTTCATGGTGCCCCTTGCTTTGTGGTGCCCCTTGCTTAGTGGTGTTGCAGACTCTGGGGCCTTTCAGAACAGGTGCATATATACTGAGATCATATGACGCTTAGATTGCACACAGGTGGACTTTATTTAACTAATTATGTGACTTCTGAAGGTAATTGGTTGCACCAGATCTTATTTAGGGGCTTCATAGCAAAGGGGGTGAATACATATGCATGCACCACTTTTCCGTTATTAATTTTTTAGAATTTTTTGAAACAAGTTATTTTCTTCATTTCACTTCACCAAGTTGGACTATTTTGTTTATGTCCAAATAAAAATCCATTTAAATTACAGGTTGTAATGCAACAAAATAGGAAAAACGCTAAGCGGGATGAATACTTTTGCAAGGCATTGTAGCCAGCCTATTTTTCTCAGATAAAATGCAAGATTAACTTTAAGCAAAACATTAGGAAATGTGGCTGACTACATTCTTTCTATGATAGGCCTAAACATTAGAAATATGATGGCCATGCATCGTTTTTGCTTTTTCATTGCTCATTTACTTGTGTGGCTGCCAGCCAAATAGCGTTGCACTTCTGTTGTGATCCGATGAAAATGAAGCTATTTTATGCCGAATGTGTTGCACTAATGTATACTGAACAAAAATATAAACTCAACATGCAACAATTTCAAAGATTTGACTGAGTTACAGTTTATATAAGGAAATCAGTCAATTGAAAGAAATTCATTAGGCCCTAATTTATGGATTTCACATGACTGGGAATATAGATATGCATCTGTTGGTCACAGATACCTTTAAAAACATGGGTAGTGTCGTGGATCAGAAAACCAGTCTGTATCTGGTGTGACCACCATTTGCCTCATGCAGCGAGACACATCTTCTTCACATAGAGTTGATTAGGCTGTTGATTATGGCCTGTGGAATGTTCTCCCACTCCTCGTCAATGGCTGTGCGAAGTTGCTGGATATTGGCGGGAACTGGAACATGCTGTCGTACACGTCAATCCAGAGCATCCCAAACATGCCCAATGGGTAACATGTCTGGTGAGTATGCAGGCCATGGAAGAACTGGGACATTTTCAGCTTCCAGGAATTGTGTACAGATCCTTGCGAAATGGGGCCATGCATTATCATGACAATGGGCCTCAGGATCTCGTCACAGTATCTCTGTCCATTCAAATTGCCATTGATAAAATGCAATTGTGTTCGTTGTCCGTAGCTTATGCCTGCCAATACCATAACCCCACCGCCACAATGGGGCACTCTGTTCACAACGTTGACATCAGCAAACCGCTCGCCCCCACGACACCATATATACATGGTCTGCGGTTGTGAGGCCGGTTGGACGTACTGCGAAATTCTCAAAAACGACATTGGAGGCAACTCATGGTAGAGAAATTAACATAAAATTCTCTGGCAACAGCTCTAGTAGACATTCCTGCAGTCAGCATGCCAATTGTACGCTCCCCCAAAACTTGAGACATCTGTGGTATTGTGTTGTGTGACAAAACTGCACCTGTGTAATGATCATGCTGTTTAATCAGCTTCTTGATATGCCACACCTCTCAGGTGGATGGATTATCTTGGCAAAGGAGAAATGCTCACTAACAGGGATGTAAACAAATTTGTGCACAAAATTTGAAAGAAATAAGCCTTTTGTGCTAATGGAAAATGTCTGGGATCTTTTATTTCAGCTCATAAAACATGGGACCAACACTTTACATGTTGCATTTATACTTCTACTGAGTGTATTTTCTGTGAAGGAAAATTATAGTTGCACGTCTCTGATCACTCTATTGAAGCAAAAAAAACACTGTTAACTTTCAATATAAAACGTGACCCCTGTCAATAATACACAGCTGGACTCACCTGCTCCCGATTGTCATGATCGTCAGGGAGAGACCAAGGCGCAGCGTTGCAGGTGAACATATTTATATTTATTTAATGATCACACGATCAAAACAACAAACGAAAAACGTGACGTCTATGGTTTAAACACAAACCAACACGAACAAGAAACCACAAACACAAAGTGAAAGACAGACAGTTAAATATGGCTCCCAATCAGAGACAACCAGCTGACACTCGTTGCCTCTGATTGGGAGTCACTCAGGCCAACATAGATAGACAACGACTAGAACCTAAACAAAATAAACACCCTGGCTCAACATACGAGAGTCCCCAGAGCCAGGGCGTGACAGTACCCCCCAAAGGCGCGGACTCCGACCGCGCCAACCAACCACAACAGGGGAGGGACCGGGTGGGCACTCCGCCTCGGCGGCGGATCCGGCTCGGACATGACCCAGGCACGGGTTGTGCTGGACTGACGACGCGCACCCCTGGCTTGGTGCGTGGAGGAGGAACGGGCCTTACCAGGCTGACGACGCACACCGTAGGCTTGGTGCGTGGAGCAGGGACAGGCCGGACTGGGCTGACGAAGCACACCACTGACTTGGTGCGGGGAGCAGGAACGGGCCGAGCCGGGCTGACGAAGCGCACCACTGCCTTGGTGCGGGGAGCAGGAATGGGCCGGACCGGCTGACGAAGCGCACCCCTGACTTGGTGCGGGGAGCAGGAATGGGCCGGACCGGGCTGACGAGCGCACCCCTGACTTGGTGCGGGGAGCAGGAATGGGCCGGACCGGGCTGACGACGCGCACCACTGACTTGGTGCGGGGAGCAGGAATGGGCCGGACCGGGCTGACGACGCGCACCACTGACTTGGTGCGGGGAGCAGGAATGGGCCGGACCGGGCTGACGACGCGCACCACTGACTTGGTGCGGGGAGCAGGAACGGGCCACGCCGGGCTGACGAAACGCACCACTGACTTGGTGGGAGTGGCAGGAACAGGCCGGACCGTACTGGGAACACACACCACTGGCCCTACGTGGGGATCAGGAACAGGCCGGACCGGACTGGCAACACACGCCAGTACCTCTCGCCGTGCCTCTACAACCTCCTTCCCCCTGGTGACCAGTGACTCCCGTAACCTGGCGGCCTCCTCTGCCAACCCGCTGGACCGCTCTATCGCGGCCTCCTGCTGCCCCGACGTCGTGAGCCCCCCCCTAAAAATTTTCTGGGGGTCTCTCCTCCCCGTGGGCCAGGCCTCCATCGTTCTCGCCCAACTCTCGCTCCTCTGTCTCCAACTCCCGCCATTCAGCTCCTCAATGGGCTTGACCCAGTCGAAGCTCTTCCTCAACTGGTCCCAAGTCCACCCTCTCTGCTCCTCACTAGGCTTGACCCAGTCGAGGTTGCCACGGAGATCTGCTAGCGATGGCTCCTGGACACGCTGCTTGGTCTGGTTTTGCTGGTTTCTTCTGTCACGATCGTCAGGGAGAGACCAAGGCGCAGCGTTGCAGGTGAACATATTTATATTTATTTAATGATCACACGATCAAAACAACAAACGAAAAACGTGACGTCTATGGTTTAAACACAAACCAACACGAACAAGAAACCACAAACACAAAGTGAAAGACAGACAGTTAAATATGGCTCCCAATCAAAGACAACCAGCTGACACTCGTTGCCTCTGATTGGGAGTCACTCAGGCCAACATAGATAGACAACGACTAGAACCTAAACAAAATAAACACCCTGGCTCAACATACGAGAGTCCCCAGAGCCAGGGCGTGACACCGATTTCTCCCATTGTGCTATTTACAAACAAACACATGACTGGCTCAACTGTGCTGGGGAAGCTTCATAATGTAAAATAAAGTAATAACGCAATCTGCTTTATCTCCTAACGCATTGCACAAGTTGACTGCAGGTATTTACTTAAAAAGTAGCTACAAATATTAAAGTGTATTGAAAAACTTAAAAGAAATAGTTTGAACGTTATTGACGGTATTGGAAAACCATCCAGTTGCTATTTCCAAATACCCCGTTATATGGTATATACGGTATACTGCCCAAGCCTACTGCTGAGAGAACAGAGGTTCTGTTAGAGACACTCGAGCAGAATGTTTAACTAACACTACAGTGCTACAGTACATTTCCTCTAGCTAGTAGTGGTCAGCAGTGATGTAGTGGCAAAAATAAATGTGGGTAAACTGCGTTTACTTGAGTTTATTCTCCACCAGAGCCATATATTTAGAGAGTTGGGCCAATTTTTAGAATGGACACCATGTAAGCACCTTTGAGCATTCCATTTACCACTGGTGGTCAGGGACACAGAGGCTTTTGCTAATAAGGTTTTCAGGGTCGGATTCTGGATGGTGCCTCTAGTCAGTACCTTGATGAATACTGTAGATCCACCTTTTTAAGACGGATCACGGCGAAGAGTGGAATAAATGTAATAGATAGACTTTTTTTCCACTGAAATCGATGAGTACACACTTCCTTCTTTTTGCTACCTTGAAGTATTACCTTGCCTTACCTCTTTCCCCAGCTGCAGTGTTACAGTTGAAGTCGGAAGTTTACATACACCTTAGGCAAATACATTTAAACTCAGTTTTTCACAATTCCTGACATTTAATCCTAGTAAAAATTCCCTGTTTTAGGTCAGTTAGGATCACCACTTTATTTTAAGAATGTGAAATGTCAGAATAATAGTAGAGAGAATGATTTATTTCAGCTTTTATTTATTTCATCACATTCCCAGTGGGTCAGAAGTTTACATAAACTCAATTAGTATTTGGTAGCATTGCCTTTAAACTGTTTAACTTGGGTCACATGTTTCGGGTAGCCTTCCACAAGCTTCCCAGAATAAGTTGGGTGAATTTTGGCCAATTCCTCCTGACAGAGCTGGTGTAACTGAGTCAGGTTTGTAGGCCTCCTTGCTCGCACACGCTTTTTCAGTTCTGCCCACACATTTTCTATAGGATTGAGGTCAGGGCTTTGAGATGGCCACTCCAATACCTTTACTTTGTTGTCCTTAAGCCAATTTGCCACAACTTTGGAAGTATGCTTGGGGTCATTGTCCATTTGGAAGACCCATTTGTGACCAAGCTTTAACTTCCTGACTGGAGATGTTGCTTCAATATATCCACATAATTTTCCTTCCTCATGATGCCATCTATTTTGTGAAGTGCACCAGTCCCTCCTAGAGCAAAGCACCCCCACAGCATGATGCTGTCACCCCCGTGCTTCAGGGTTTGGCTGGTATTCTTCGGCTTGCAAGTAACCACCTTTTTCCTCCAAACATAACGATGGTCATTATGGCCAAACAGTTCTATTTTTGTTTCATCAGACCAGAGGACATTTCTCCAAAAAGTACGATCTTTGTCCCCATGTGCAGTTGCAAACCGTAGTCTGGCTTTTTTATGGCGGTTTTGGAGCAGTGGCTTCTTCCTTGCTGAGCGGCCTTTCAGGTTATGTCGATATAGGACTCGTTTTACTGTGGCTATAGATACTTTTGTACCTGTTTCCTCCAGCATCTTTACAAGGTCTTTTGCTGTTGTTCTGGGATTTATTTGCACTTTTCGCACCAAAGTACGTTCATCTCTAGGAGACAGAGCGGTATGACGGCTGCGTGGTCCCATGGTGTTTATAATTGCGTACCATTGTTTGTACAGATGAACGTCTTCAGGCATTTGGAAATTGCTCCCAAGGATGAACCAGACTTGTGGAGGTCTACAATTCTTTTTCTAAGGTCTTGGCTGATTTCTTTTGAGTTTCCCATGATGTCAACCAATAAGGCACTGAGTTTGAAGGTAGGCCTTGAAATACATCCACAGGTACACCTTCAATTGACTCAAATTATGTCAATTAGCCTATCAGAAGCTTCTAAAGCCATGACATCATTTTCTGGACTTTTCCAAGCTGTTTAAAGGCACAGTCAACTTAGTGTATGTAAACTTCTGACCCACTGGAATTGTGATACAGTGAATTATAAGTGAAATAACCTATCTGTAAACAATTGTTGGAAAAATTACTTGTGTCCTAACCAACTTGCCAAAACTATAGTTTGTTAAAAAGAAATTTGTGGAGTGGTTGAAAAACGAGTTTTAATGACTCCAACCTAAGTGTATGTAAACTTCTGACTTCAACTGTATGTACACAGGGCTCTACAGTGCAACCATTTTACTTGCACACCTGTATGTGCCTAAATATTTTGCTGTGAGACCTGGGATGTTTATTTAGGAGCACCAGTGTGCCAAGAAAAAATAAGCTTTATTACCTGAAATATTTCTCATTTTGCTCCTACATTTCTTTGTGTGTGCCTACATTTTTCAAATTAGGCACACGTGCTCCTTGTAAAAAAAAGTCAGCGTAGAACCCTGGTACACAGGAAATGCAACACAGGAGACATTAGCAGTGCGAAGTGATCCTGAACCATTTCTCCTGTTTTGTAAACAAGCAGCTTGCTCACTAAATCCACTTCTGAAGCAATATTAGAGTCATTCAGGACTCATATACACTACCAGTCAAAAGTTTGGACACACCTACTCATTCAAGGGTTTTTCTTTATTTTTACAATTTTTTACATCAAAATTATGAAATAACACATATGGAATCATGTAGTAAACAAAAAAGTGTTATATTTGAGATTCTTCAAATAGCCACCCTTTGCCTTGCTGACAGCTTTGCACAATCCTGGCATTCCGTCAACCAGCTTCACCTGGAATGCTTTTCCAACAGTCTTGAAAGAGTTCCCACATATGCTGAGCACTTGTTGGCTGCTTTTCCTTCACTCTGTGGTCCGACTCATCCCAAACCATCTCAATTAGGTTGAGGTCGGGGGATTGTGGATGCCAGGTCATCTAATGCAGCACTCCATCACTCTCCTTAGTCAAATAGACCTTACACAGCCTGGAGGTGTGTTGGGTCATTGTCCTGTTGAAAAACAAATGATAGTCCCACTAAGCCCAAACCAGATGGGATGGTGTATCGCTGCAGAATGCTGTGGTAGCCATGCTGGTTAAGTGTGCCTTGAATTCTAAATAAATCACAGACAGTGTCACCAGCAAAGCACCCCCACACCATAACACCTCCTCCTCCGTGCTTTACGGTGGGAAATACACATGCCGAGGTCATTCATTCACCCACACCGCATCCCACAAAGACACGGCGGTTGGAACCAAAAATCTCCAAAGGACAGATTTCCACCGGTCTAATGTCCATTGATTGTGTTTCTTGGCCCAAGCAGGTCTCTTCTTATTATTGATGTCCTTTAGTAGTTGTTTCTTTGCAGCAATTCAACCATGAAGGCTTGATTCACATAGTCCCCTCTGAACAGTTGATGTTGAGATGTGTCTGTTACTTCAACTCTGTGAAGCATTTATTTGGGCTGCAATTTCTGAGGCTGGTAATTCGAATGAACTTATCCTCTGCAGCAGAGGTAACTCTGGGTCTTCCATTCCAGTGGCGGTCCTCATGAGAGCCAGTTTCATCATAGCGCTTGATCGTTTTTGTGACTGCACTTAAATAAACTTTCAAAGTTCTTGAAATGTTCCATATTGACTGACCTTCATGTCTTAAAGTAATGATGGACTGTCATTTCTCATTGCTTATTTGAGCTGTTCTTGCCATAATATAGAGTTGGTTTTTTTCCAAATAGGGCTTTCTTCTGTATACCACCCCTACCTTGTCACAACACAACTGATTGGCTCAAACGCATTAAGAAGGAAAGAAATTCCACAAATTAACTTTGAAGAAGGCACACCTGTTAATTGAAACGCATTCCAGTTGACTACCTCATGAAGCTGGTTGAGAGAATGCCAAGAGTGTGAAAAGCTGTCATCAAGGCAAAGGGTGGCTATTAAAAATATATATAAAATATATTTGTTTAACACTTTTTTGGTTACTACATGATTCCATATGTGTTATTTCATAGTTTTGATGTCTTCATTATTATTCTACAATGTAGGAATAGTAAAAAATAAAGAAAAACCCTTGAATGAGTAGGTGTGTCCAAACCTTTTACTGTTACTGTAAGTCAACGGGAAAATCTCTCTGAAGGGTTGTTTAGAGGGTATTGATTAGACTTTGGGCTTTGATGTGAAAGCAGAGGGGGTAAAATTGTTCTCCATATCAACTGTTTCAGTCCTAGCCCGCTGTGAGTGTGTGTGTGTGTTTGTGTGTGTCTGTGTGGGTGTGTCCTGTCAGTCGACAGAGTAGCAGCTCTGGCCTCTTACTCTCTGCTCTGAAATATTAAAGGGGTTGTTATGGTAACCGAGTGCTGCTAAGGCTGAGGAGTAAGTGGACTGAGACAGATGAGTACATATGCTGAAGGACTGAAATTCCCACAGAAGAATGTTGTTTCTTAACATTCTCTGAAATATTTGAGAACATTCCCAATGTCAAACCAGTTGGAGGATGTTCTTAGAGCATTACCAAAAATGAAATGAAATGTGACCATGTTTGAACTTTTAGGAAAAGCTCTGTTAAAGTAATGAAATACCAAGACAAAAACGTTATTTTGTCAAGTTCCTTAGATGTGCTGAGAATGTTCCAAACCCATTAAACTATCCTACACCATTCCCAGAACATTTTGGGAGGGTTGTATGCAAAATAAGCATAGGACAACCAAGCTCTCGCCAAGCTCTAAGAAACATATGGTTCTCTGAACGTTATGTGCTAGCTGGGCTAATAACACATTGGTCCCTCTAGTCCAGTTTGTTCTGGTAATGCAGATGGGGTCAAATGTACTGGACTGGAAGCTGTTCATTCTCTCACACTCTATCGCTTTCTGTCTGTCTATCTGTCAGTCTTTCACTATCTCTCTCTGTCTGTCTGTCTGTCTGTCAGTCTTTCTTCTCTCTCTCTGTCTGTCTATCTTTCATCTCAAATCAAATCAAATCAAATCAAATTTTATTGGTCACATGCGCCGAATACAACAGGTGCAGACATTACAGTGAAATGCTTACTTACAGCCCTTAACCAACAGTGCATTTATTTTAAACAAAAAAGTAAGAATAAAACAACAACAAAAAAGTGTTGAGAAAAAAAGAGCAGAAGTAAAAATAAAGTGACAGTAGGGAGGCTATATATACAATAGAATAAAGTGACAGTAGGGAGGCTATATATACAGGGGGGTACCGTTGCATAGTCAATGTGCGGGGGCACCGGCTAGTTGAGGTAGTTGAGGTAATATGTACATGTGGGTAGAGTTAAAGTGACTATGCATAAATACTTAACAGAGTAGCAGCAGCGTAAAAAGTATGGGGTGGGGGGGCAGTGCAAATAGTCCGGGTAGCCATGATTAGCTGTTCAGGAGTCTTATGGCTTGGGGGTAGAAGCTGTTGAGAAGTCTTTTGGACCTAGACTTGGCACTCCGGTCCCGCTTGCCGTGCGGTAGCAGAGAGAACAGTCTATGACTAGGGTGACTGGAGTCTTTGACAATTTTGAGGGCCTTCCTCTGACACCGCCTGGTATAGAGGTCCTGGATGGCAGGGAGCTTTGCCCCTGTGATGTACTGGGCCGTACGCACTACCCTCTGTAGTGCCTTGCGGTCAGAGGCCAAGCAGTTGCCATACCAGGCGGTGATGCAACCAGTCAGGATGCTCTCGATGGTGCAGCAGTAGAATTTTTTGAGGATCTGAGGACCCATGCCAAATCTTTTTAGTCTCCTGAGGGGGAATAGGCTTTGTCGTGCCCTCTTCACGACTGTCTTGGTGTGTTTGGACCATGATAGTTCGTTGGTGATGTGGACACCAAGGAACTTGAAGCTCTCAACCTGTTCCACTACAGCCCCGTCGATGAGAATGGGGGCGTGCTCAGTCCTCTTTTTTTTCCTGTAGTCCACAATCATCTCCTTTGTCTTGGTCACGTTGAGGGAGAGGTTGTTGTCCTGGCACCACACGGCCAGATCTCTGACCTCCTCCCTATAGGCTGTCTCATCGTTGTCGGTGATCAGGCCTACCACTGTTGTGTCGTCGGCAAACTTAATGATGGTGTTGGAGTCGTGCCTGGCCATGCAGTCATGGGTGAACAGAGAGTACAGGAGGGGACTGAGCACTGAGCATCTATCTCTGTCTGTCTGTCTATCTGTCAGTCTATAATCTATCTCTGTCTGTCTGTCTGTCTATCTGTCAGTCTATAATCTATCTCTGTCTGTCTGTCTATCTGTCTGTCAGTCTTTCAGCTCTCTCCCTGTCTGTCTATCTGTCAGTCTTTCAGCTCTCTCTCTGTCTGTCTGTCTGTCAGTCTTTCTTCTCTCTCTCTGTCTGTCTATCTGTCAGTCTTTCAGCTATCTCTTTCTGTCTGTCTGTCAGTCTTTCTTCTCTCTCTCTGTCTGTCTGTCTGTCAGTCTTTCAGCTCTCTTTCTGTCTGTCTATCTGTCAGTCTTTCTTCTCTCTCTCCGTCTGTCTATCTGTCAGTCTTTCATCTATCTCTGTCTGTCTGTCTATCTGTCAGTCTTTCATCTATCTCTCTCTGTCTGTCTATCTGTCAGTCTTTCTTCTCTCTCTCTGTCTGTCTATCTGTCAGTCTTTCATCTATCTCTCTCTGTCAGTCTTTCATCTATCTCTCTCTGTCTGTCTGTCTGTCTGTCTGTCTGTCAGTCTTTCTTCTCTCTCTCTGTCTGTCTATCTGTCAGTCTTTCATCTATCTATCTCTGTCTGTCTATCTGTCAGTCTATCATATATATCTTTCTCTTTCTCCTTGTGTGTGTCTGTCTCTGTCTGTCTGTCTGTCTGTCTGTCTCTGTTTGTCTGTCTTGCTCTGTAGACTATATTGGCTGGGCTGGATTTGGCCATTTTGGGAAGAGGAACATGGGAGTTGTAATGCACAGTGAGAGAATTCTGCAAGTACCTGTTTATGGCTTGGGTTTTGCCATACAGATTCAACCATGCAGTAAAATCTAATTTCTACCCATTTGCTGGTAATACTGGGTGGATTCATATCATATCCTATAATGCAAGATGGCGCCTACAGATAGGGCAGCTCTGCTTCTAGCTCCTAAGCAACTTTGCAGTATTTTGTTTTTGTGTGTGTTATTTGTTACATTATTAGGCCAGATTTTTTTGTGTGTTAGTACATACAACCGGAAATAACTTTTGGATATCAGAGCGGCGGTAACTCACCAGCATTACGACCAGGAATACGACTTTCCCGAATTTGATCCTTTGTTCGTACCCCCAGGGTAATTGAACTGATTCCAGAGGCTGATCCAAAACACCGCCGGCAGCGAAGAGGTATTCGGAGTGGACTTCTAGTCCGACTCAGGAGGCACGCACACCATCCACCGCTTCCGAGTACATTACTCGCTAATGTTCAGTCTCTGGATAATAAAGTATACGAGCTCAGGGCTAGGACCTCCTTCCAGAGAGACATCAGGTATTGTAACATACTCTGTTTCACGGTAACATTGGCTCTCTCAGGATATACTGTCTCCGTCCATTCAGCCAGCTGGGTTTCTCCGGGAAGAAGAAAGGCGGGGGTGTGTGTTTCATGATTAACTACTCATGGTGTGATTGTGATTACATACAGAAACTCAAGCCCTTTTGTTCACCCAACCTAGAATACCTCACAATCAAATGCCGACTGTATTACCTCCCAAGAGAATTCTCTTCGTTTATAGTCACAGACGTGTATATTCCCCCTCAAGCCGATACCACGATGGCCCTCAAAGAGCTACACTGGACTTTATGCAAACTGGAAACCACATATCCTGAGGCCGCATTTATTGTAGCTGGGGATTTGAACAAAGCAAATTTGAGGAAAACGTTACCGAAATTCTACCAACACATTGACTGTGGTACTCGCTCTGAGAAAACATTGGACCTCTGCTACTCAGCTTTTCAAAATGTCTACAAGGCCTTCACCCGCCCTCCCTTCGGCAAATCTGATCACGACTCCATTTTGCTCCTCCTTTCCTATAGGCAGAAACTCAAACAGGAAGTACCTGTGCTAAGGACTATTCAATGCTGGTCTGAGCAATCGGAATCCATGCTTCAAGATTGTTTTGATCACGTGGACTGGGATATGTTCATGGTAGCCTCTGAGAATAACATCGACGAATACACAGATACGGTGAATGAGTTCATCAGGAAGTGTATAAATCTAATCAAATCAAACTTTATTTGTCACATGTGCCGAATACAACAGGTGTAGACCTTACCTTGAAATGCTTACTTACAAGCCATTAACCAACAATGCAGTTCAAGAAAGAGTTAAGAAAATATTTACCAAATAAACTAAAGTAAAAAATAATAAAAAGTAACACAATAAAATAACAATAACGAGGCTATATACAGGGGATACCGGTACTAAGTCAATGTGCGGGGGTACAGGTTAGTCGAGGTAATTTGTACATGTAGGTAGGGGTAAAGTGACTTTACATAGATAATAGACAGAGGGTAGCAGCAGTGTAAAAACAAATGGAGGGGGGGCAGAAGCTGTTAAGGAGCCTTTTGGTTCTAGACTTGGTACCGCTTGCCGTGCGGTAGCAGAGTATAGGAGATGTTGTAATGGAGTATTGGAGATGTTGTACCCACTGTGACTATTAAAACCTACCCAAACCAGGAACCGTGGCTAGATGGCAGCATTCGCACGAAACTGAAAGCGCAAACCACCACATTTAATCACGGCAAGGTGACTGGGAATATGGGCGAATACAAACAGTGTAGTTATTCCCTCCATAAGGCAATCAAACAGGCAAAATGTCAGTAAAGAGACAAAGTGGAGTCGCTATTCAACGGCTCAGACATGAGACGTATGTGGCAGGGTCTACAGACAATCACGGATTACGAAGGGAAAAGCAGCCACGTCGTGGACACCGACATCTTGCTTCCGGACAAGCTAAACACCTTCTTCGCCCGCTTTGAGGATAACACAGTGCCACCGTCGCGGCTCGCTACCAAGGACTGTGGGCTCTGCTTCTCCGTGGCCAACGTGAGTAAGACATTTATGCGTGTTAACCCTCGCAAGGCTGCCGGCCCAGATGGCATCTCTTGCCGCGTCCTCAGAGCATGCGCAGACCAGCTTACTGGAGTGTTTACGGACATATTCAATCTCTCCCTATCCCAGTCTGCTGTCCCCACTTGCGTCAAGATGTCCACCATTGTTCCTGTACCCAAGAAAGCAAGGTAACTGTGCTAAATGACTATCGCCCCATAGCACTCACTTCTGTCATCATGAAGTGCTTTGAGAGGCTAGTTAAGGATCATATCACCTCTACCTTACCTGATAACCTAGACCCACTTCAATTTGCTTACCGCCCCAATAGATCCACAGACGATGCAATCGCCATCGCACTGCACAATGCCCGATCCCATCTGGACAAGAGGAATACCTACAGTTGAAGTCGGAAGTTTACATTCACTTATTTTGGAGTCATTAAAACTTGTTTTTCAACCACTCCACAAATTTCTTGTTAACAAACTATAGTTTTGGCAAGTCGGTTAGGACATCTACTTTGTGCATGACACAAGTAATTTTGCCATTAATTCTTTACAGACAGATTATTTCACTTATAATTCACTATATCACAATTCCAGTGGGTCAGAAGTTTACATACACTAAGTTGACTGTGCCTTTAAACAGCTTTGGAAAATTCCAGAAAATGATATCATGGCGTTAGAAGCTTCTGATAGGCTAATTGACACCATTTGAGTCAATTGGAGGTGTACCTGTGGATGTATTTCAAGACCTACCTTCAAACTCAGTGCCTCTTTGCTTGACATCATGGGGGGAAATTTGTGGACCTCCACAAGTCTGGTTCATCCTTGGGAGCAATTTCCAAACACCTGAAGGTACCACGTTCATCTGTACAAGCAATAGTACGCAAGTATAAACACCATGGGACCACGCAGCCGTCATACTGCTCAGGAAGGAGACGCGTTCTGTCTCCTAGAGATGAGCGTACTTTGGTGCGGAAAGTGCAAATCAATCCCAGAACAACAGCAAAGGACCTTGTGAAGATGCTGGAGGAAACAGGTACAAAAGTATCTATATCCACAGCAAAACAAATCCTATATCGACATAACCTGAAAGGCCGCTCATCAAGGAAGAAGCCACTGCTCCAAAACCACCATAAAAAAGCCAGGTTTGCAACTGCACATGAGGACAAAGATCGTATTTTTTGAAGAAATGTCCTCTGGTCTGATGAAACAAAAATAGAACTGTTTAGCCATAATGACCATCGTTATTTTTGGAGGAAAAAGGGGGTGGCTTGCAAGCCGAAGAACATCATCCCAACCGTGAAGCACGGGGGTGGCAGCATCATGCTGTGGGGGTGCTATGCTGCAGGAGGGACTGGTGCACTTCACAAAATAGATGGCATCATGAGGAAGGAAAATTATGTGGATATATTGCAGCAACATCTCAAGACATCAGTCAGGAAGTTAAAGCTTGGTTGCAAATGGGTCTTCCAAATGGACAATGACCCCAAGCATACTTCCAAAGTTGTGGCAAAATGGCTTAAGGACAACAAAGTAAAGGTATTGGAGTGGACATCACAAAGCCCTGACCTCAATCCTATAGAACATTCGTGGGCAGAACTGAAAAAGCGCTGCGAGCAAGGAGGCCTACAAACCTGACTCAGTTACACCAGCTCTATCAGGAGGAATGGGCCAAAATTCACCCAATTTATTGTGGGAAGCTTGTGGAAGGCTACCTGAAATATTTGACCTAAGTTAAACAATTTAAAGGCAATGCTACCAAATACTAATTGAGTGTATGTAAACTTCTGACCCACTGAAATAAATCATTATCTCTACTATTATTCTGACATTTCACATTCTTAAAATAAAGTGGTGATTCTATCTGACCTAAAACAGGGAATCTTTACTATAATTAAATGTCAGGAATAGTGAAAAACTGAGTTTAAATGTATTTGGCTAAGGTGTGTGTAAACTTCCGACTTCAACTGTATGTAAGAATGCTGTTCATTGACTATAGCTCAGTATTCAACACCATAGTACCCTCCAAGCTCATCATTAAGCTCGGGGCCCTGGGTCTGAACCCCGTCCTTTGCAACTGGGTCCTGAACTTCCTGGCGGGCCGCCCCCAGGTGGTGAAGGTAGGAAACACCTCCAATTCGCTGATACCCTCAACACAGGGGCCCCACAAGGGTGCGTGCTCAGCCCCCTCCTGTAATCCCTGTTCACCCATGACTGCGTGGCCTCCAACTCAATCATCAAGTTTGCAGACGACACAACAGTTGTAGGCCTGATTACCAACAATGACGAGACCGCCTACAGGGAGGAGGTGAGGGCCCTGGGAGTGTGGTGCCAGGAAAATAACCTCTCACTCAACGTCAACAAAACAAAGGAGCTGATCGTGGACTTCTCTCCCTCTCTCTCTCCCTTCTCTCCCTTCTCTCCCTCTCTCTCTCTCTCCCTTCTCTCCCTTCTCTTCCTTCTCTCCCTCACTCCCTCTCTCCCTCTCTCTCTCTTCTCTCCCTTCTCTCTCTTCTCTCCCTCACTCCCTCTCTCTCTCTCCCTTCTCTCCCTTCTCTCTCTTCTCTCCCTCACTCCCTCTCTCTCTCCCTTCTCTCCCTTCTCTCTCTTCTCTCCCTCACTCCCTCTCTCTCTCTTCTCTCCCTTCTCTCCCTCTCTCCCATTTCTCTTTGTTCTCTCCTCTCAAAGTGGAGAAGGACAGGCCACTCTGGCCTCTCCCTGTGATGTCTGTCTTGCTCTGTCAGTGACGTCATACCCAGGAAGTAATGTGTCATCATACCCATCAATCTACACTCAGAAAAGGGCCTTTCTCTGTGATGTGAATCTCTTTCTGAGAAGTAGTGCTTCACACACTGCAATCTACACTCATGATGAAACGGTACTATTCTGGTACTATCAGAGAGGGAATTTGTTCAATAGTCACTATCATCTCAATGATCTCTCTCATAGAGGGCCTTTGACGTCAAACACAGGAAGTACTGTAGTGTCTCATAGACAGCGCTGGCCTGTCTTTATGATGTCTCTGAAATCAAACCCAGGAAGTAGTGCTTCACACACTGCACTCTACTCTCACAATGAAACATAGTACTATTCTGTCTCTGTTGGGGTGATAGGGAATACGTGCAACACTCAACTGTCATAACATCTTGATCATAGGGCTCATTGTCGTCTGATTTCATGGCACTTGGGCATAACATAATCTCATATACTGAGTTATCTGACACCATTGGAGTTGCAGCGTTGTCTCGCTCACTCGCTATGCAGCAATCTAATCAACCCTATACAGTTCCTGTCTTTCATCTAGTGGAAACTGTTATTATGGAAGCTACAATACATAACCATGCCTTGTGTTTATCAGCAGCCAGCTGTGTGTGTGTGTGTGTGTGTGTGTGTGTGTGTGTGTGTGTGTGTGTGTGTGTGTGTGTGTGTGTCTGTGTGTGTGTGTGTGTGTGTGTGTGTGTGTGTGTGTGTGTGTGTGTGTGTGTGTGTGTGTGTGTGTGTGTGTGTGTGTGTGTGTGTGTGTGTGTGTGTGTGTGTGTGTGGAAGCTACAGTGCCTTCATACCCTCCCCCACCCACACTGTTTGTTGTGATGAGTTTCTCTTGTATCAAGTAATTCAGGATGCAAGAAGATAGTTAAACACTTAGATGGAGAGTTGATACATGTATTTAATATTACGGTACCGGGTTCGTATAACAAACTACACGTGAGTTGCCCTTTGTCATCTGAACTCCCCACCGGATTCAACATAGCAAGATACACGTGGGTTGCATCTCACTATTCGAATGAATTAAATAGAAAACTTGTCAGTTTATATACTGCTTTGCGAGCTAATTCCACCCAACAGTTGGCAACCATTATTGAGTGTCACTCCTAACCACAATAGTATCACCCTATATGGTATCGTCTTGCACCCTAGTCAGGATATTCCATCACATACTCCTTCTAAGATTAGCACCAGTGGCCCCCCAGTCTTCCTTGGCACGCATACCATCTGGTACCCACCAGTGACAGAAATAAATACATGGAATGTCCTCATCCTCATCCTCAATCCTGTTGCATAGGATTGTCACAATCCTATGCAACACGCAACATCAAAAACATTAACAAATCCTGTATAGAACACATCATAACACATACCCATATTCCACATTTTGTTTTTTTACAGCCTGAATTAAATTGATTAAATTGTTTTTTTTCTCACCCATCTATACACAATACTCCATAATGACAAAGTGAATACATGTTTTTTTTAAATGTTTTCACATTTATTGAAAATTAAATACAGAAATATCTAATTTACATAAGTTTTCACACCCTTGAGTCAATACATGTTAGAATCACCTTTGGCAGCGATTACATCTGTGAGTCTTTCTGGGTAAGACTATAAGAGCTTTGCACATCTAGATTGTACAATATTTGCACATTATTCTTTTTAAAATTCTTCAAGCTCTGTCAAGTTGGTTGTTGATCATTGCTAGACAGACATTTTCATGTTGTGCCATAGATTTTCAAGCCGATTTAAGTCA
The DNA here is from genome assembly GCF_020615455.1 of Coregonus clupeaformis. Lineage (NCBI taxonomy): Eukaryota > Metazoa > Chordata > Actinopteri > Salmoniformes > Salmonidae > Coregonus > Coregonus clupeaformis. The sequence goes on along the minus strand of NC_059200.1, from coordinate 21,315,699 downwards.
GAACTGCAACTGGGTCACTCAGGAACATTCAATGTCGTCTTGGTAAGCAACTCCAGTGTATATTTGGCCTTGTATTTTAGGTTATTGTCCTGCTGAAAGGTGAATTTGTCTCCCAGTGTCTGTTAGAAAGCAGACTGAACCAAGTTTTCCTCTAGGATTTTGCCTGTGCTTAGCTCTATTCTGTTTCTTTTTAACCTAAAAAAACTCCCTAGTCCTTGCCGATGACAAGCATACCCATAAGATGATGATGTGTTGTGTTGGATTTGCCCCAATATTTGTATTCTGTACAGGCTTCCTTCTTTTCACTCTGTCATTTAGGTTAGTATTGTGGAGTAACTAAAACATTGTTGAGCCATCCTCAGTTTTCTCCTATCACAGCCTTTAAACTTTTACACTTTTTTAAAGTCACTATTGACCTTCATGGTGAAATTCCTGAGTGGTTTCCGTCCTCTCCGGCAACTGAGTTAGGAAGGACTTTGTAGTGACTGGGTGTATTCACACACCATCCAAAGTGTAATTAATAGCTTCACCATGCTCAAAGGGATATTCAATGTCTGGGTTTTTTTGTGCCCGTCTACCAATAGGTGCCCTTCTTTGTGAGTCATTGGAAAACCTCCCTGGTCTTTGAGGTTGAATCTGTGTTTGAAATTCACTGCTCGGCTGAGTGACCTTACAGATATGTATGTATGGGGTACAGAGATGAGGTAGTCATTGAAAAATCATGTTACACACCATTATTGCACACAGAGTCCATGCAACTTATTACAGTATGTGACTTGTTAAGCACATTTTTACTCCAGAAAGACAGACAGACGGCGCGAGACAGACAGACAGAGAAGAGAGACAGACAGACAGAGCGAGAGAGACTGACAGACAGACAGAGACAGACAGACGGACAGAGCGAGACAGATAGAGTGAGAGAGACAGAGGGAGAGAGACAGACAGACAGGCAGGCAGACGGAGCGAGACAGACAGACAGACAGACAGAGCAAGAGAAACAGACAGACAGAGACAGACAGACAGACAGACAGACAGACAGACAGACAGACAGACAGAGAGTGAGACAGACAGACAGACAGAGCGAGTGAGACAGACAGACAGACAGAACGAGAGAGAGAGAGAGAGAGAGAGAGAGAGAGAGAGAGAGAGAGAGAGAGAGAGAGAGAGAGAGAGAGAGAGAGAGAGAGACAGAGAGACAGAGAGACAGAGAGACAGAGAGAGAGAGAGACAGACAGACAGACAGACAGACAGACAGACAGACAGACAGACAGACAGACAGACAGACAGACAGACAGACAGACAGACAGAGAAAGAGAGAGAGAGAGAGTCAGAGAGAGTGATGAGAGAGAGTCAGAGAGAGTGATGAGAGAGAGCGAGAGAGATAAATTAAAGAATTAAAAAGAGCCAAAAGAAGAGGAGGAGACAGATACATAGAGGGAGGGGAGGAGAGAGAGAAGATGGGGAGAGATACACAGAGGGATGGGAGGAGAGAGAGAAGAGGGGGAGAGATACATAGAGGGAGGGGAGGAGAGAGAGAAAATGGGGAGAGATACATAGAGAGAGGGGAGGAGAGAGAGAAGAGGGGGAGACAGATACATAGAGGGAGGGGAGGAGAGAGAGAAGAGGGGGAGAGATACATAGAGGGAGGGGAGGAGAGAGAGTAGAGGGGGAGAGATACATAGAGGGAGGGGAGGAGAGAGAGTGTGTGACACATGGTTGGCTGGTGGTTATTTCTCTAGGGTCTGGTTGTTGTACAAACTATGGCATAAGGGGACGACAAGCGTATAAGAGGCAATCCGTAATTTCGATTAAGACATTCATGAGCGAGCTAGGACGGACGTAGTCAATATAAGTATTTGTTTAGCACTTTTGAAATGTACAGCGACAGAATTCAGAACATGGGCCGTTCTTACAGTGTTCTCCCAGTACACCAAGTCAGAACCGTAGGATAAATAAAGGGGGCATATAAGCAGACAATGAAAGCTCTTACAATATTCAATGATTACATTTCTCTAAAACAGTTTATGTGCACCACCAAGTCAGAACAGTAGGCGAAGTTAAGAGGGGAAAATAGACCAAATTATTAGGGTGAGGCACATGGGCTACTAACAGCTTACTACACAACATACACTTAGCATTACTTTCTTAGCTACAGTACATACCTCCCTAGCATATTGCATCATTTATCCAGCAGCCTACAATACTTTTTGGGACTCACCTTGTTGTGCTGTGCTCACTTGAACAGGTACAGTGAGGGAAAAAAGTATTTGATCCCCTGCTGATTTTGTACATTTGCCCACTGACAAAGAAATTGTCAGTCTATAATTTTAATGGTAGGCTTATTTGAACAGTGAGAGACGGAATAACAACAACAAAATCCAGGAAAAAGCCAGAGTGCAGTTTGGAGCCAATAAGAACCAATACAATCTTGCCAGAGCACAGCAGTCATACAAGTCCCTGGTCCAGATCCATGAAAAGAATGGCTGGTACACTCCCCCTAAGGAGGATGGGTAAGAGGAGCGTTGCCATGCCTCTACTGAGACCACATGTCAACACCTTTCCCCCCCCCATACTTTTATTTTCCCTCTCTAACTGGAGTTTTCATTGGGAGTTTGATCCCAAGCCAATTCCACCCATTATGTGACCATGAGAACCAAACAACCAATGGTTAAAACCCCCTCACTGACCAACCACCTTATCCACTTCTCAATAGGGGATCTACCCTCTCGCTATTTATCCTTCTCTCACTTGTGCAATCGCTCGTTCTGTTTTCTTCCTCTGTTATAATCCACCCTAATCCCTTGAGCATTGAATGAACTCCATATCTTGTGCAACTCCCTAAAATCCTACACTGGGCAAGAAGAGGTTACTTACTGCCTGTGATTTTGGGTCAAGGTTGAGGCATGGCTTTTGCTAGCAACTGAAGCTGTCTGTTGTCAGTCACATGACTGGGGCTGAGATTCTCTGGCCACAGACTGGAACAGAGAAAGGCCGGTGACATTTCCCCTGTGACAGTGGAGGCTGGGACGGACAATGAAACGCTGGTGGTGGGAATGAGCACCACCTCACTCCCCATGGATGGCCTCTGTCATGTTTGCTTGTGTATCTGTATATTGCCAAGATTCATCCTTCTGGAATAAAATGTCCTCCTGAGGCTAGCTTCCTTAAAAACTCCTGGTCTACAAAAGCCAAAGGCCCTGAATGGAGAGAGGAGAGTTATAGACTCCTGACCAAGGTGGGACTGGGACCGCTTAATGGAGGATATCCTATTGAGCACAAGAGGTGGAGGCCGCTGCCGCCTCCACCACCGCCCAGCCAATCTCCTCTCAGGCTGCTTTTGGCTTTTATCGGCAGCATACAGAGATATGACCAGGCTTTAGCAAAGGCAAGTTGGATTTAATCACTGTAATGTAGTTGAATTTAACTCCACATGTATACTTGTAAAGTTGTATTTCTGAGAATGGATTTAATTGTTTTTAACGTAACCTTGTGTGGGTCTTGGGGTCAGAGCGGGCAGAGACTGCGTTAGTATAGCCCTGGCTATAGCAGGGGCATACATTTCTCAAGGTGTATTTCAGACGTAGGATAACAAACCATTTGCTTCATGGATACTCTTGCAGAAGTTAAAAGGAACACCTTTAAACCATGTTTTTATGTAAGCATAGTGACTACTATTGTTTTTTGTTTTCCTGTATAAATTGAAGTACTTGCATTATTTTGTTAGTGGTTTCATATGTTCAAAAGTGACAGCATTCCTTTTACTCAATGACACGGTGGTGCTTTTTTGGCATTCCAGATATGCTGGCTAATTTCCCCGGTGACACAAACCTGATGAACCTTTTAATAAGGCTATGCACACAATGGTTAGGAGGTAATATGTACACACAATAATTTAAAAACGTCTCAGTGTAGTCCCCTGCTTAATTTGAATCCATCCTCTAACTAGCTTGGTCACACTCCCATATCACCCATCCATGCCTCTCATGCCTGCAGTGGACTTCACTTCATACCACATGCTCAATAATAAAATATTTGTTGATTCCAAAAAACATTTTCAGGTCTGACTAAGGTGTGTAGTAATGCCTTTGACAAAAGACTGATGCCCACTGATTTCCATCCTTTGCCTCCCCTCTCTGGTACCTTGTTTTGTATCACCTATGACCTGACCCCCCTCATGATCTTTGTTGTCAGTGATGGAAGGAACCTTTTTTAGAGGGGTCATGAACCCCTAACTCATGACCATCCTCAGCACTGTCAAACCTGGAGCATGCCAAGTCTTAGCTTGTATGCACGCATGACTGTAAGTCGCTTTGGATAAAAGCGTCTGCTAAATGGCATATTATTATTATTATTATGTCAAAAATGTTATAAATTGATTTGCATTTTAATGAGGGAAATAAGTATTTGACCACCTCTCAATCAGAAAGATTTCTGGCTCCCAGGTGTCTTTTATACAGGTAACGAGCTGCGATTAGGAGCACACTCTTAAAGGGAGTGCTCCTAATCTCAGCTTGTTATCTGTATAAAAGACACCTGTCCACAGAAGCAATCAATCAATCAGATTCCAAACTCTCCACCATGGCCAAGACCAAAGAGCTCACCAAGGATGTCAGGGACAAGATTGTAGACCTACACAAGGCTGGAATGGGCTACAAGACCATCGCCAAGCAGCTTGGTGAGAAGGTGACAACAGTTTGTGTGATTATTCGCAAATGGAAGAAACACAAAATAACTGTCAATCTCCCTCGGCCTGGGGCTCCATGCAAGATCTCACCTCGTGGAGTTGCAATGATCATGAGAACGGTGAGGAATCTGCCCAGAACTACATGGGAGGATCTTGTCAATGATCTCAAGGCAGCTGGGACCATAGTCACCAAGAAAACAATTGGTAACACACTACGCCGTGAAGGACTGAAATCCTGCAGCGCCCGCAAGGTCCCCCTGCTCAAGAAAGCACATATACAGGCCCGTCTGAAGTTTGCCAATGAACATCTGAATGATTCAGAGGAGAACTGGGTGAAAGTGTTGTGGTCAGATGAGACCAAAATCGAGCTCTTTGACATCAACTCAACTCGCCGTGTTTGGAGGAGGAGGAATGCTGCCTATGACCCCAAGAACACCATCCCCACAGTCAAACATGGAGGTGGAAACATTATGCTTTGGGGGTGTTTTTCTGCTAAGGGGACAGGACAACTTCACCGCATCAAAGGGACGATGGACGGCGCCATGTACTGTCAAATCTTGGGTGAGAACCTCCTTCCCTCAGCCAGGGCATTGAAAATGGGTCGTGGATGGGTATTCCAGCATGACAATGACCCAAAACACACAGCCAAGGCAACAAAGGAGTGGCTCAAGAAGAAGCACATTAAGGTCCTGGAGTGGCCTAGCCAGTCTCCAGATCTTAATCCCATAGAAAATATGTGGAGGGAGCTGAAGGTTCGAGTTGCCAAACGTCAGTCTCGAAACCTTAATGACTTGGTGATTGCCAACAAGGATTTTGCCACCAAGTACTAAGTCATGTTTTGCAGAGGGGTCAAATACTTACTTCCCTCATTAAAATGCAAATCAATTTATAACATTTTTGACATGCATTTTTCTGGATTGTTTTGTTGTTATTCTGTCTCTCACTGTTCAAATAAACCTACTATTAAAATGATAGGCTGATCATGTCTTTGTCAGTGGGCAAACGTACAAAATCAGCAGGGGATCAAATACTTTTTTCCCTCACTGTACGTGGCACGGTGGTCCTTCGTGGGCAAATTATGTCATCAAAGTCTGGCATTCTCTGGATTTATGGTGCTTTCAAGACAACTGGGAACTCTGAAAAAAACAAGGTTGAATCACGATGACATCATTGATCTTCTGGCCGTAGCTCTAGAAAGAGGCCAGAGTTCCGGATTTACAATTCCGAGTTGGATGACTGTTCAAAACTAGCTCGTTTTTTCCCGAGTTTCCAAGTTGTCTTGAACTCACTGAAGTCAAGTTTTCGCAGTTCCGAGTTAACAGTTGTTTTGAGTGCGGCACAAATCATCTTTCATTGACAGCATGGCCAATGTTGAATGTTTATCATTTTATACTTGGAAAAGAGACGCTTAATCCCAGATTTGTGACCACACAGCCACTCCACTGAATAGCAGGCTAGTGATTGCTTTGCAATGCTTGCAGTTAGCCACTGATTCCTTCCAAACCACTCATTGTTGGATTTGCGATTTCCAACTTGTTGTGTAATGTTTATGAGCACCAATACATTTTATCTATAATTTATCTTCATTATTTCTCTTCATATGACATTGTCGACTTGACTCATGATGATGACTGCTAGCTAAGATTTTGAAAGCATGATGTTGACATGATCAGTCCAATCAAAGCTAATGTAGATATAACGTGATTTGACGTCATTTTATCTGTGGCCAATGACCTTGAGCCTTCTTGGATGGGCACTTCTAATGTAACTCTATGGCAGCACCCAAGGGGCTTGAATTTTCAAGCTCTACCCTTAGACTTGGCGATGACGTACTGTCCCCACGAGTGACAGAACACTGAGCTAATCACGGCGCAAGTAGAGAACAACACCTACGCTCTGTATTTTCCGCTGGCTGCCCCACCACCACAGAAGCCACTGAGCTAGGCAGAAACACCTGCATTTTGGAGCTGCCTTACTCAAGAATGTTTGTATGCAGCTTTATTAACTCAATTATATATATATATATTTTTACATTGTTTGCAAACTGATATGAGACACATATTAACCATGTGTATGTGACCAATACATTTGATTTGATTTATTAATGTTAAAATAACATGCAAAACAGGCAAGCCATTTAAAAATAATAATATGATTATTATTTATTTTGTCTAAAAATGTGGGGCTCAAAACAAGTGGGGCTCTGCCCTGAATGATGGGTCGCCACTGGTGTGTGTGTGTGTGTGTGTGTGTGTGTGTGTGTGTGTGTGTGTGTGTGTGTGTGTGTGTGTGTGTGTGTGCAATCTCCTATACTGTCTATATCATATCAGATCAGATCTGTGATCTCTTATACTGTCTATAATAGATCAGATCTGTGATCTCCTATGCTTTCTCTATCAGATCAGATATGTGATCTCCTATACTGTCTATATCATATCAGATCAGATCTGTGATCTCCTATACTGTCTATATCATATCAGATCAGATCTGTGATCTCCGATACTGTCTATATCATATCAGATCAGATATGTGATCTCCTATACTGTCTATATCAGATCAGATCAGATCTGTGATTTCCTATACTGTCTATACCGGATCAGATCTGTGATCTCCTATACTGTCTATATCAGATCAGATCTGTGATCTCCTATACTGTCTATATCAGATCAGATCTGTGATTTCCTATACTGTCTATATACCGGATCAGATCTGTGATCTCCTATACTGTCTATATCAGCTCAGATCTGTGATCTCCTATACTGTCTGTATCAGATCAGAACAGATCTGTGATCTCCTATACTGTCTATATACCGGATCAGATCTGTGATCTCCTATACTGTCTATATCAGCTCAGATCTGTGATCTCCTATACTGTCTGTATCAGATCAGAACAGATCTGTGATCTCCTATACTGTCACACATTCTCACACACACACACACTCACACATACTCACACATACTCTCACACACACACACACACACACACACACACACACACACACACACAAACACACAGACAGACAGACATACATGCACACACACACACACACACACTCACGCACACACACACACACACACTGGGTTTATAATTAGACTGCTTGTTGGCCTCTATAGTTCAGGGTGCATAGTGATGTTTCAGAGGGAAGGAATCGGAGAGAGCTTCATTCTGTGTCTGCTGTTGTCCGTACAGAGAACACACACACACACAAATACACACACACAAATAAACACACACACACGCACACACTGTGTGATACACATCCAAATCAATATCACACCCACATTCACACACAACCTGATCCCTTCTACAGCAACCCATCACATATCATACTTTAAAAATACCCTGAAACCACCTACCTTCATGAACAACCTAGTATATTTATATCTCTCTGCCTCCACATGTTCCCAAACCCTTGGCTGTGGCTGCCACAGCCAGTCAATCCCACACCTTATCTCCCTCTCTACCTCACACTTTTATTCCGTACTTATGAGTTCTCTGCTCTGTGACGCGCGCCACCACACACACGCTTTGTGGCAGAGCCTAAACATGGCTTACTCTTCCTCCACTCGACTCTGAGATTTATCTATAAAGAATGATGTGTCTGCAACCTCAGCCAGCCATACAGCCATTCCTGCACCTGGAATAGCCCTGGTCCATCGTAGTAAATTGTGTATTTTGACTGGGTTAGACGGAGGTTTGTTTTTCTACGTAGCATGGCGGTAGCGGCTCGCAGCCTGTGTCTCTGCCCTGGTGGAAACATCTATCATTTTGACTGCCGCCAATGTAGTGACTGTGTGTGTGTGTGTGTCTAGTGAGGGGATGGAGTTTAATACCCTGTAGCCGGAGGCACTAACGCTGCTGCCGGCCCCTAAATGAGGCAGCCAAGGCTGGCCTCTATCTCAATTGCTTAAAATGTTCTCGTCCATCTCCTCCCCTTCATTTGCACTAATTGGAAAGGACTTGACAGGTGAAAACAATATGGTGGAAGCTCATCATTATAATGGAGGAGAGAGAGGGATACGAGCCAGACTAGAGAGCAGCATCACAGTGAAGGATGAGTGCCCCCTGAGCTCTCATCTGGGCTGTTTTGGCCCAATAGCTCTCCCAATAGCTCTCCCAATAGCTCTTCAAATAGCTCTCCCAATATCTCTTCAAATAGCTCTCCCAATAGCTCTCCCAATAGCTCTCCCAATAGCTCTCCCAGTAGCTCTCCCAATAGCTCTCCCAGTAGCTCTCCCAATAGCTCTCCCAATAGCTCTTCAAATAGCTCTCCCAATATCTCTTCAAATAGCTCTCCCAATAGCTCTCCCAATAGCTCTCCCAATAGCTCTCCCAGTAGCTCTCCCAATAGCTCTCCCAGTAGCTCTCCCAGTAGCTCTCCCAATAGCTCTCTCAATAGCTCTTCAAATAGCTCTCCCAATAGCTCTTCAAATAGCTCTCCCAATAGCTCTCCCAATAGCTCTCCCAGTAGCTCTCCCAATAGCTCTTCAAATAGCTCTCCCAATAGCTCTTCAAATAGCTCTCCCAATAGCTCTCCCAATAGCTCTCCCAATAGCTCTCCCAGTAGCTCTCCCAATAGCTCTCCCAGTAGCTCTCCCAGTAGCTCTTCAAATAGCTCTCCCAATAGCTCTTCAAATAGCTCTCCCAATAGCTCTCCCAATAGCTCTCCCAGTAGCTCTCCCAGTAGCTCTCCCAGTAGCTCTCCCAGTAGCTCTCCCAATAGCTCTCCCAATAGCTCTCCCAGTAGCTCTCCCAATAGCTCTCCCAATAGCTCTCCCAATAGCTCTTCAAATAGCTCTCCCAATAGCTCTTCAAATAGCTCTCCCAATAGCTCTCCCAATAGCTCTCCCAATAGCTCTCCCAATAGTCCTTCCAATAGTCCTTCGCTAAGCCCCACCCCCCTTGATTATGGTCGTCAGTAGTTACCACTGCTACAAAGTCATAAACCCTGCCTATTTCTACAATTTCTCCTCTTAAAATCAGATTTTAAACCTAACCTTACCCTTAACCCTTACCTTAACCACACTGTTAACCTTATGCCTAACCCTAACCTTAAATTAAGACCAAAAAGTTCATACGACATACCCAATTCTGACTTTGTGGCTGTGGTAACTAGTGGAAACACCTCAGTCAACATTTTGCCGGGAAGCCCATTTCCCCACACGAACCACTGGTGAAATCCCCACACAATGATCTCAAACTGTGTTTTTAATACATAATGAAATTAAACACGGACTACCTCTTGCTAATCAGGAGACTCTCTGGTATGTTGTGGTGGACTGTCATTACAATTGCTTCAAGGGAACCTGGTCAAATGAAGGTTGTAGTGTGGCTAGCCACTGGATGGCTCATTGTCAGCATGCAGCCAAAGCTTCAAACCACTTTTGGAGCTAACTAGTGCTCTCAAATCGTATCCTGATGTCGACTGCAGATGAGAGTTGTATTCATAACATGGCTAACTTAGCTAGCTAACATATATTTAGAAAACAATAGTTTTATTAATTGGCTAGCTAGCTAACGTTAGCAATGTTGGGTGGTCCCAACACGTCACCCCGCTCCTCCGCACACTCCACTGGCTTCCAGTTGAAGCTCGCATCTGCTACAAGACCATGGTGCTTGCCTACGGAGCTGTGAGGGGAACGGCACCTCCATACCTTCAGGCTCTGATCAGTCCCTACACCCAAACGAGGGCATTGCGTTCATTCACCTCTGGCCTGCTGGCCCCCCTACCTCTGCGGAAGCACAGTTCCCGCTCAGCCCAGTCAAAACTGTTTGCTGCTCTGGCACCCCAATGGTGGAACAAGCTCCCTCACGACGCCAGGACAGCGGAGTCACTCACCACCTTCCGGAGACACTTGAAACCCCACCTCTTTAAGGAATACCTGGGATAGGATAAAGTAATCCTTCTACCCCCCTTACCCCACCCCCCAAAAATGTTTAAGTGGTTGTCCCACTGGCTATCATAAGGTGAATGCACCAATTTGTAAGTCGCTCTGGATAAGAGCGTCTGCTAAATGACGAAAATGTAAATGTAATATGGTCAATGAGACTGAGAACCAGCTAACCAGCTGAGCTAGCAAACAATATAACTAAAGTATAATTTCGGTTTCGAAAAATACTCCACAAAACAGGCTCTGCATAGGGTTGCAAAATTCCATTAACTTTCAATACATTTTCTGGTTTTCCAGAAATCCTAGTTGGAGGATTCCGGATTTCCTGCTTATTCCCTCCTGATTCCGGGAGTCCTCCAACCGGAAAAACAGGGAATTTCTAGAAAGTTCCTGGAATGTTTTAACCCTAGCTCTTCCAATAGCTCTTCCAACAGCTCTTCCAACAGCTCTTCCAAAAGCTCTGGTCAGGAGCACCTGCTTCCATTGACTACAGGGGCCCTTCAAGGATTGATTTCTGGGAAGTGCCTGATCCCAGATCTGTTTGTGCTGTCTTGCCAACTCCTTATGATCATGTCATGCGTCACGCCATTGTCACATTTGAACCATAAGGAGTTGGGAAGACAGCACAAACAGATCTGGGATCAGGCTACTTCAGTGACACAGCACTTCTCATAAACCAGATTACACAGCAGGACCTGCGTGTGTGTGTGTGTGTGATTGTGTGTGTGTATGTGTGTGTGCACCCTGCTGGACCCGGGCCCAGTGTTGCATACCGTCAGACAAGACAACAACCAGCCAAACTTGAACTGGCCATGAAAAATTAATGATGATGTTTTGTTTTTCCTACTCAATCCTAGTGTCTGTTGTGCCACACTGCCTTTTAACGAATGAGTGCTTTTCTGGTGAAAACAAACTCTGCTACACTACCACAGGTAGAATCTTTTGAATGAAGTTATGATGGGGTCGGATCCAGTTAGATTAACATCAAAATACTACTTGAGACATCACTCTTAGTTGGAAGATTGATGCCGGTCTAATCTCTGGTGGACAGATTCTGTGTATAAACAGTGAGACGGTAACAAACTAACTTGTGGACTGTTCTTTCTGAGATTGACAGGTTGACTACTGGGTACATTGGCTGTCGAGAGCTCTGCTGCCATTGGTGATTGACAGTTATAAACTGGGTGGTTCGAGCCATGAATGCTGATTGGCTGACAGCCGTGCTATATCAGACCGTATGACAAAACATTTATTTTTACTGCTCTAAATACGTTGGTAACCAGTTTATAATTGTAATAAGGCACCTCGGGGGTTTGTGGTATATGGCCAATATACCACAGCTAAGGGCTCCTGAGTGGCGCAGCGGTCTAAGGCACTGCATCTCAATGTTAGAGACCACTACAGACCCTGGTGCGATTCCAGGCTGTATCACAACTGGCCGTGATTGGGAGTCCCAAAGGGCGGTGCACAATTGACCCAGCGTCGTCTGGGTTTGGCCGTCATTGTAAATAAGAATTTGTTCATAAGTGACTTGCCTAGTTAAATCCAGGCACTGCGTCATGCTTAAGAACATCCCTTAGCTGTGGTATATTGGACATATACCACACCCCCTTGTGCCTTATTGCTTAAATACACCGTTGATTCCATTGGCTGCTGCTGGTTGGAGCTGTTTCTCATTGGCAGGTGATTGGTTGACGTGGTATTGATTGACAGCTGATTGGCTGAAGTGGTGTATGTCTGTCTGTCCACAGTCGAGAGGTACTACAGGAGATCCTGGATACAGACCTGGCTGGCTGGTCTGCATGCCTGCCTGCCTGCCCGTCCGTAAGTCTGTCTGTCATTCCCGTCCTCACTTTACAGACACACAGAGACACACAAACCCATGCCTCATCAAATGCATAATTCAATATGGTACAAATTACTCTGCTTCACACAGTGCTGTCAATTACCAATGGAATTTAAGTAGTAAATTAGAATGTATGTAAATTTAATGACACTGCTTGAAGTAGGGTTTGTTTCTCCTGAGAGTGTGTGAGAGAGAGCAAGGAGATAGAGAGAGCGTGTGTGTGTGTGTGTGTGTGTAGCTGCCTGCGTTCGTGCGTGTATGCGTGCCTGTATGTGTGTGCCCACCTGCGTGTGTGTTTCTTGTGTGTCTTGGCCCTAGTTGTGGAGTGTGTGTGTGTGTTTATGGGACAGATGGCCTGGCTCACATCACCCCTGTGACCGACTGAGACGTCATGTCGCACACTCTTTCTCTCTCTCTCTTTCACCATCCAATTCCTCCTTGCACTCTCTCGCTGTCCTTTAGAACAACATATACTGTCCCATTAGTTTTATTAAACAACATACAGGTATACACTGAGTGTACAAAACATTAGGAACACCTGTTATTGACCAGGTGAAAAGCTATGATCCCTTATTGATGACACTTGTTAAATCAGTGTAGATGAAGGGGAGGAGATAGTTCATGGATTGTGTATGTGTGCCATTCAGAGGATGAATGGGCAAGACAAAATATTTAAGTGCCTTTGAACAGGGTTTGAGTGTGTCAAGAGTTGCAACTCTGCTGGGTTTTTCACGCTCAACTGTTTCCCGTGCGTATCAAGAATGATCCACCACCCAAAGGACATCCAGCCAACTTGACACAACTGTGGGGAGCATTGGAGTCAACATGGGCCGGCATCCCTGTGGAATGCTTTCGACACCTTATAGAGTCCATGCCCCAACAAATTGAGGCTGTTCTGAGCAGGGGCGCAACTTTGGTTTTAGAAGTGCGGGATGACAGAATGTATTTATATATATATATATATATATATATATATATATATATATATATTTTTAGGGGGTAGATCAGCTTTAATATTGCAGATAGATTGTGGCTTCCATCAATGTAATTGTCTGCATAATTTCCAATCCCCCATATATTTTTTGGTAAATATACAGTACCAGTCAAAAGTTTGGACACACCTACTCATTCCAGGGTTTTTCTTTATTTTTACTATTTTCTACATTGTGTGAAAAGCTGTCATCAAGGCAAATGGTGGCTATTTGAAGATTCTCAAATATACTTTGATTTGTTTAATACTTTTTTGATTACTACATGTTTCCATATTTACATTTTAGTCATTTAGCAGACGCTCTTATCCAGAGCGACTTACAGTTAGTGAGTGCATACATTTTCATACTGGCCCCCCGTGGGAAACGAACCCACAACCCTGGCGTTGGAAACGCCATGCTCTACCAACTGAGCCACACAGGACCATATGTGTTATTTCATAGTTTTGATGTCTTCACTATTATTCTACAATGTAGAAAATAGTAAAAAATAAAGAAAACCTTTGAATGAGTAGGTGTGTGCAAACTTTTGACTGGTAGTGTATATATATTTTAAATATATTTTCCTTTATTATTTTCCCTTAACCCTACCACCCGTCCCTTAATTGGAGTAAACTAATGGACAATAACACTTAGGCTTCTACTTCCAGCTTATACATACTATATACATTGTACGGACACAGTATATTTTACAATAGTTATCTTTTGTTTGTTTTTAGTCCCATCCTGCAGTTCCACTCAACCCCTCCCATCTATCTCTGAACACCATCCAGTTTTTCAACTGTGCTGTGATGGTTCACAAAAGTTCTGAACCTTTCTATTCTCATAGATTCTACATATTGTTTTTTTGCTAAGAGTATTATTAGATTATTGATCGATTGACTATGACTTTTTAAATCACCCAGCAGTGCTATTTGCAGAGGCGGACTTAACTTTGCAGGGGGTCTGGGGGTCCTCCCATTTTTTGGGGCATCTGAAGCACATTTCCTTTATTTCTACACAATCTAATATGACCCATGGCCTTCTATCAGTCTCTATTTAGAACAACAAAAAGTAAGGAAAAATGCCCACAGTCATCAAGCTAGGTAAGAGATTATTAAATATGTTTAAGTGATTGATAAGACTGAACTAGATCCATGATAATTCAATAATCAATATTGTGCTGCACCTTTAACCAATAGCCTAACAAATGAACAACTCTTACAAATAAAATACAAAGACAACTTTTGATTGTCTTTAAGACATCCTCTATATCAAATTTCAGCCAGACCGCCCAGCCAACCCGAGCCGCCGACCCCCCCGAACCCCAACAATCTAGTCAATAACTAAACTCTCTCCCCAATACAACTTCCTTCCCATCTTTTTTCAAGGGAAAGGTTTGGAAAACAAAAGTTGAATGAAAACACACATACACCTACCTACACATTAACACACAGAAACAGTACACCCTCCATATAATTCATATCATAGGCCTAATAGTACTGTAGAGCTCCTTTTACTTGCGCACAACATAGCTGGGTCCACGGCCCTGTAGCGCCCCAACCCAACACACCCCACTCAGCTTTAGGATCTTAGTGAAACATTCATTATTGGTTTCAGGTGTGTTAGGCCAAGGCCAGAGTGACAACCCACAGAACGGCAGACCCCCAGGACCAGGACTGAGCAGCCCAGCAGCTAGGGATTGCCTAAATAGGTATCTCCCCTGACATGGGCATGTTTTCAATACAGACTCCTTTAGTTGTCCTGTATTCCATATAAGGCATCCAGACCTTATGAAAGTTGCACAGTATACCCTTAATCTTAAAACAAATCTAGTGATACTGTACATAACTTGACATTTCTTCCATACATTGTGGGAGGATAACCAGCCTTCAAATGAATGGCAATGCATTTATTAGCCACTATAAAGGCTAGGTTACACAGTTTCTTCTGATAACAGTCTCCAGTATCAACATTTCCAAGCAAACAAAAACAGGGAGAAGGGAGAATCTGAGATAAAAGAACATACTCTTTGCCAGAATTCAGCCAGCCTTCACAAGACCACAACATATGCAAATATGTTCCCTTTTGTGCTTTACACCTCCAGTAGAATAATACAATTGTGCATGATATTCAGTTTCACTGGCATATAGTACGTTCTATGGATGGCCTTAAACTGCAGTAATTGATGTCTGAGATTATATGAACATGACTGGGGATTCTAACATATTTGTATCCATTCATCATCATCAATAGCGTCTTCCAGGTCTTCCTCACATTTTTGTTTGACATGTTTTGTGTCATCGGGAAAAGCCTCCATCAACCCTTGATACAGTTTGGAAATCAACTTTGGAGGTTTGTCAGACTGCCTTAAAATAGCATCTTGGTTGTCCAGTGTTTGCTGTACAGAAATAACAAAGTGTTGTATCTGCAAAAAATCACCTCACCTCCGCCACAGACTGGTCTTCCCTGGCTGCCTGACCCTGCTGAGACCCCTGTCACCATCTGATCCTCCTAAAATGAGGCATGACAAAGAATTACCTTGGTGTACATTTATACATAATATTATCCAAGAATATAATCAATGGTTCAATAATTGAAATGACCATTATTCCCAGATCCCAGACTGTAGCTTTAAGCTTAAGCTGCTGTCCTGTAGCTACTGTAGGTCTACCCATCAATTCAAGATGGAACTTTGTATATTTGACTGAATATACTGCAAAATTCACCTGAGCTCAGTAGACTGGTCTTCCCTGGCTGTCTGACCCTGCTGGGACCCCTGTCACCATCTGATCCTGCTAAGACATGATGAGCATAGTGTTGTGTACTGACTGCACTAGAGGTTTGCATTCTGTTGATGATCACAAGTTTACTGGAGAACGGAGACCAAGTAGAGACTTTCGGACAAGGTGGATAATTGTATAATATAAGGCAGTTTATTCAGAGGTAAAGATATCTGTAAATCGCGTGCACGGACCCGTTCGTCAACCTCGTAGGGAGATATCTGAGAGCGAGCCCCTAAACATTGTGTGCTGACATTTTATACAATAAAATAAAGTAGGTTGATTCTAGTAGTTCTGATCTTCTGATTGGTCCTGATGAGTTGGTCGAGGTCACCTCCATTGCATTGGCTCTGAGTCGGGTTCTCTGTCTTCAGATGTTCAGCCTAAGAGAAGGGGGTTTTTTGTGTGTGTGTGCTTAACAATGATGATGTGTGTGTGTGTGTGTGTGCGTGTGTGTATGTGTGTGTGTGTGTGTGTGTGTGTGTGTATGTGTGTGTATGTTTAACAATGATGATGTGTGTGTGTGTGTGCGTGTGTGTATGTGTGTGTGTGTGTATGTGTGTGTATGTTTAACAATGATGATGTGTGTGTGTGTGTGTGTGTGTGTATATGTGTGTGTGTGTGGGGGTGTGTGTGTGTATGTCCTCAGAGCAAGAAGTCGTGAGTTGGGAGAACTGAGAGACCTATGGCGTGGGTGTTGTCCATAGCCACCTGCTGATAAGGCCGACAAGATAGAAGTCTTTGTGCATTGTATTAAATACAAAGGCCCAACACAAGATGGGTCATGCACAAGATTTTAGTCAGACCAAGCTATAACATTATATATTTACTACGACAAATCCCTCTCTTCACGTCTCCCCAGAGACGTGACCAAGTAACAGTAAAGAAGGAAAACTTAAGACGTGACACAAGCTAACAGTGTAATTGGCAAAATAGGGAAAACTTTATCAGAAGATAAAGTTTTGATTCCCCCTCCTCACGTCTCACAAGAGACGTGACATAAAGCTGAAATGCTGCAATTTGGCAAAATAGGGAAAACTTTATCAGAAGATAAAGTTTTAATTCCCCCTCTTCACGTCTCACAAGAGACGTGACAAAAAGCTTAAATGCTGCAATTGGCAAAATAGGGAAAACTTTATCAGAAGATAAAGTTTTACATTCCCCCTCTTCACGTCTCACAAGAGACGTGACAAAAGCTTAAATGCTATTCATCATCCAGATATCCTTGGTCAGCATCGTCAATAGCAAGCAAAGGAAACATCTGACCGTTATCTGCAGGATGTGGATCAATAGCGGTGGTTATAATCCTGGTTGTCAGCGTCCGTATGCATGGAATGCAACAGCATCCACAAAGCACTAGAATTGCAGCAAAATTGAGATGGATACAAGTATAGAAGAAACAAGCGTTTTATATTTACCAAACGCATCCATCCAAGAGTCCCACATTGAAGTGTCCACCCCTGAGTGGCTCTTCATCTTACCATTAAGAGTTCGTAACCCTTCCAGGGCAATTATCAAACTGCCATCTGTGGCTGTATTGTTGGGAATAAAGGTACAACATTGTTCACCAAACATAGCACATACTCCTCCTTTTTCAGCCAGGAGCATGTCGACAGCAATACGATTTTGGAAAGCCATGAGAGAGGTTGCAGCCAACTGGCCATGCACCGCCTCAAAACCTTGTTGTGTCCAATTGCCTAATTTTAACATTAATGTATGCAGTTAATTCTATCGACGTTTTTATTAATAGTACAACAGTCAGCACCCAAAAGGACGAGCCCCCAAAAACTGTACTCCATGTACCCATGTTCAAGGACAGTTTCACAGACAACAAAGAGAGAGTGTTCTTATCAGCCTGTTATGTGAAACAATCCATATCAGTACAGTGCTCCTCATTAATGCATTCCTTCCAAGCTATTCATCACATACAGATCCAAAAAATAAAACCCAACAATTTTATGGTGTCACTCTAAACAGAGTATAATCACCCTTAAGAATAACAGGATATGGAAATTAAATCACAACATTTAATGTTAATAGAAAATAAAAATAATAATTTTAACCCTCTATTCCTCCCCTACACCTAACATGTACTGAGTTGGCTACCAGCCACCCAGGAATCCTTTACCTTCACATCAGGAAGAATAAACAATCACAGTGGTTAGTAAAAACGTAAGGTAATAAATGAGCAAGAACTGAAAATAAATGCGTGTATGTATTTTACTAGGCAAAACATGGATCATCCAGCTTGGTCTCAGAGTCAGTAGCAGAGTCACCTGCATCATCCTGGGCCGGTAACAACAGCATCATACCTGACGCCTGCACCACTCCTACCACTGACCTCCTGAGACAAGGGACGATGCAAGCAGCACAACACATTAACAGCAAAAACACAATTACTAGGGTCAGAAATCCAGTAACCACCATAGAAGAGTACTCACCAAACCAGTCACTCAGCCAGGAAATAAGGCAACATCCACAAAGAACAAGTATACCCATAGAGGCCATAACTTCACCCAGAATAGTCACAACAATAGTTTTCCATTTACCAAATACGTTATCAAACCACCCGTTTATGGAGCTATCAATACCAGAGTTCTCAACCAGTTCGTTCGCCAGCGTGGTGATGGTCACTCAAGCGCTTTGGTCACGGGCCCGTCCGGTGCTATATTGTTGGAGATGAAAGTACAGCACATATATCCAAACAGAACACAAACCCCGTTCCGCTCAGCCAAAAGCATATCTAAAGCTATTCTATTCTGCCATGTCATTAAGCTAGTTGCCGCTGTCTGCTCAGCTAATCCCTTTATTGCATCACGAGTGTGGTTAATAAATCTTTTGCTGGTTATATTAAATATAATTTATCCAATCTACATTTTTATTAATTGTTTGACCACCAGAAAATACTTGATTCAAACCCAGCTGCGATCTGATTGTGGATCCCATCAATATATATCCTTTCATCAAAGGATCCCGGGAGGAGGTCCTACTTTCTATGTGACAACTCACCAATCTCTGACACGTTTGATTGTTTGCGTATGTAGGTGAGTTCACAATCAGTTATCACCACACATCCATCAGATGTCAGCACGGGCCTGGTTTTGGCTCCTATAATCCTCTTGCTGCAACAAAGAGGAGAGATTTAGTCATGGTCTCTTTAGGTGTGACATTCTCTGTGTGGGAGCAGGAGCTAAGATGCCCTACCCTGTATCCTATCCTTACTAGTCCTAGAAAAACAATAATAAGAATCCCCTGTGACTTCAAACTGAGGCAACCCAGGTCGGGATGACTTTGTTATCGGGGGAAACAGATAGTGCAAGTTACCATAAGACTCTTTCACCACATTCCCAGGTGGCTTGCATGGAGGAAAAACCTGACAGAGAGTTAAAGCCTGTCAAGGGGAACGGAGTAGTTGTTATCCCTGGTTTGGCTGTCCTACAGGCAAAACAGTCCTCTTTAGACATAGTTTTTTTTCCGTATACTGAATCCATTCCAACCACAGGTTAAGATTTCTATACCCCGTTTCCACCTGTACTACTTCCTCCAGGTCCATAGTTTTGCACTATCTTTATCACAGCCCCGGTCTCACTACCTCCCTCAGAGAGGTTTACTCTAGAATTTCCCCTTTTCCCTACGTCTAGCTGTCTCCTATGCCTTTTCAACTTGTGTTAGGTTAACTACCACTTCTGGCTGAAACAGGAGGGTCCGTGTGTGTTAGGAATATGGCCCCCACAATCAGACAGCTACCTACCGTCGGGAGACCTGTGAATCCCCACCCTTGCCCTGAGAACATGTCAGATGCCAGAGGCCAACCCATTGCTTTACCTTCTATCGAACTCACACAGGGATGATCAGACAGGGTAAGGGAATCTTCGTTAAGGAGGCAACCCCGAACCATAGTGGTGATCGGATCTTTCTCCTAACTCTGTGTTTGTTCGTCAGGTGTAGCTGGTTTTGTACAGTGTGTGACATGCACCCAGATGGATCTCTCAGCTATTCTGCTGGCAAAGGCAGTACTTGGTAGGGCCCCTTCCCGCCAGGCCTGATTCAGTCTCCTGGTTAGATAGAGTGGGTCACCTTCTCCTTTAGTTCACCTGTGGGGCACAAAACCTCTGACATACAGGTGTGGTTAATAAACTATCATACATGTTTTTTTTTTTTTAAGTATTTTGTCCTCTCCTTCGTATATATTTAATAAAGTATTTTGTCCTCTCCTTCGTATATATTTAATATTTAATCCAACCATCCCCCTCTTTGACACATGATTTGGCCATGTGTCAATATTACCACCTACCTAAACAATCACTTTAGTTAATATTGGTATTTCATTATCCAATTGCCATTCCTCCACTCTCTCTTCTGTTATTTATGGTTCAAATCAAATATATTATTACCAAATTATAATCTTCTTCACAATTTTCACAGTACTATAAATTACCCTCAACTTAGTAAAATAAACTATCTTAAAGTCTTCCTCTCATGCCTTTAGAATGTACTAGTGTGGATGATTAATTAACACCAGAATGTTAAAACAGAGTTCAGAGGCCATTGAAATCATTTAACGAACTGTTTAATCCCATAGTATACTAAACAATTACCATTATTCTAAATATTTCATAAATGTTAGTTATCCCAAGTGTTCATTAAGTCCTCATGACATTCATTCTCATAAGAAATCATATATACCCCAAACTCAGCCAAAACCTAAAAAATCCATAAAATTCACTGTGTGCACCTTTAAGACCTATAACCCTTGACCTGCTGAAAACCCCCCAAAATTGAAACAAGGCTTTATAAACATCATACTAGGTGTGTTGTTTTTTATTTGAAAACCCAATTTGAAAAACAACCACAAATAGCCAGGCCTTAATTTGGTAGCTCACTTTTATGACCTAAATACGGCCTAACTTCACTACTGCTCCCCTAGCCCTTGGCAACATTCCAACGAGATGAGCTAATCTCTTTCTCCTGGTTATCCCCAGTCTTAACCCATCAATAATTGTTTGTATCAATCTAATTCCTCATAACTAATCTATAAAACCACTCAAAATTCCTCGAGTATACAATTATTATTTAATTGATTACCCTAACTCTGCTACATGTACCAAACATTTATATTTTCCCGCTAAACCATTTCAGTTCGCTATTCAATTTATTTAACTGTTCTCTCTGATTATGCCCTAATTAATAAAACAAATACTTGCTATCGTTGATTAGCATACATTTAATAATGTTCCTACCATCTGAACTGTACTGTCTCTCACCCTCCCCTTGCTCCTTCGGGGAGAGCGCATGGTAACCTTATAACATATTTTCATAGACTTTTCTAGAATACTTCTATTTAAGCTATCTAATTCAACCTTTCACATCCACATAGTAATCTAGGTATATAGCCCCACTGCGAAAGCTTTGTCTACTGTCCCTACCTGTGTTCGAACCAGGGACATCGCCAGTCACTCCACACCATCTACGATTCTCACAAAGTAAATACTTTCACGTCGCACATCCAGCCACGTCATCACCCCCGTCTAGCCAGCCCTTCCGTCTCAAACACCCTAGTAGCCTAAATAAAACACACTCTAACAGCGTTCTGCATTTTCCTCTATCATCGGGTTTAAGAACTAACGTAACAACATTAACTATTCTCTATTGCTGTAGTAACGTCTTGTTTGGTTCAGTTTATTTATTACGGAGTGTCCATAATACTATAATAATACATAATCGAATTCCCCTCATGCATACAGATTTCACCTTATGCCATTGAAATGCCAAATAAACCATAATAGTTCAATGGAGCCCCCTATTGGCTCTCCCCTACCTATACATTACTTCTACAACCACTTTAGTTATGGTCCGATTACAAATTAAACCTTATCACATGATCAAACAACGCCACAACCTTAAACTCATATGGGGCGGCAGGCAGCTTAGTGATCAGTAGCGCCGCGCCAAGAACCGAGAGGTCGCGGGTTCCAATCCCCGAGCCGACCAGGCGAAAAATCTGCCGATGTGCCCTCGAGCAAGGCACTCCAACCCCAATCGCTCCTGCAAGTCGCTCTGGACAAGAGCGTCTGCCAAATCACCAAAAATGCAAATGTAAATATTCTCTACTTTCTCACCCATCTCATCCCTCGTCAGAAACCCACAGGCACCTCTCAAATAATCACCCCGTGGTGTTCCCAGCCAACTCCAGTCTTTCCTCGCTCCAAAAGCCACACTTTCGCTCTCTCCAGCCCCTCCCCTCGCAACTCTCTCTTTCTCTCTCACTGCTCATTTCTCCTTTACACACCTTATGTATCTGTTTTAAGCATGGATTCGAGTTTATCTGCGTCCAGACGTCCCTCAAAACCATACCTCTCCCTCCACCTAATGTCTAGAACTCTGCCACAGTTAAACTTCTACCTCCTCGCAACCTATAGGGTAGGACCTCCCCTAATAGGATTTATGCAAAAGGTCTCAGTTCAAACTGGGTCCCTTTAGGAATCTAGTTGTGGGTCAAATCTTATCCACCAATGCGTCAATCCGTAGTTCGACACATTCTGGATACGTTTATCTTTATTCCTTATTCCTTATTCCTTATTCCTTAATTCCTTAGTATAAAACACAGTACCAGATATCTCATGTATGCCTTAATTCATTAGGATGGAAAATTATTTAACAAGTATTCATACTCACGCTCAGTACTACTGATCATAATTTGGTATTGGTCTATAATACAATATGCAAGATTTCGTTTTAACAGGCTCTGATCAGGTTTCCTGAGCCAAGACGAATAGTTGATTTCTCCAGGATTTTCAGGTCACTCTTCCGTCTGTTTTTAGATCGATGATTTGCCTTTTCCTCTCGCACCAACTTTTAGATCGAATTAAAAACCATTCGGCACCACTCCCGCTCTATCCTGTATTTTTTGATCTAGATATTCATTAAACTTGAGTTTTGGGACGGTAGTGGTTGCCATGGTTATACAGTTTTTTTTAGACTATCTTGGTGCTCTTAGCCCGTCACTGGCCGAATCCAGCAATGTATTCTTGGCGCTGACTGAGATTTATCTCTGATGTCCCACCCTCGTACACAAAAAATGTTCAATACTTTATTATTAGGAATTATTTTGCAAAAGGTATTATTGTTTTTCAATTATTCGAATTATTATATATTTTCCCAAAAGGTATCAGAACCGCCCTTTTGGAACAATATATTAACAAACCCGAGCGCTCCCAAAACAATCATCAATTTAATCCCAGGAATTATTTTGCAAAAGTTATTATTGTCTTTCAGGTACTCGAGCTATTATACATTTTCCCAAAAGGTATCAGAATCGCCCTTTTGGAAGAATATATTAACAAACCCAAGCGCTCCTAAAATAATTATCAATCTAATTCTAGGAATTATTTGCAAAAGTTATTATTGTTTTTCAGGTATTCGAGTTATTATATATTTTCCCAAAAGGTATCAGAATCGCCCTTTTGGAACAATATATTAACAAACTCGAGCGCTTCCAAAATAATTATCAATCTAATTCTAGGAATTATTTGGCAAAAGTTATTATTGTTTTTCAGGTATTCGAGTTATTATATATTTTCCCAAAAGGTATCAGAATCGCCCTTTTGGAACAATATATTAACAAACTCGAGCGCTTCCAAAATAATTATCAATTTAATTTTAGGAACTAAGGAAATACCAACTCCACAAGAGGGAAAAAAGTTCAAGTCAGCTTTTAGCGCAGCGGCTGCATAACAGGCAAAATAGGACTCGGTGGTCCTCTTAAAAGTTATCAACTAGTTAGTCTCATGAAACGGCCAATCTTACACAACATTCAGGTTATCATTTCAACAATTACATTTTTCATTACATATCAGCATCAACACACGAATTCAGTTTGAGTTCCTCACAGTACATATAGTTGAGTGCCACGTCAACCAATTGCCCGACTATCTGAACTTGTATTTTTATTTTTTTTTGATTCTCCTCAAGGAGACTCCCAGTCGTTTAAACCATTCAACTGGCGTCTAGTCGGGAGAACCTTTTCTGGACTTGGATTCTCACGGAATTAACTCAACCCGACTATCTGAATCTTTTTATCAAGTCACCAGATCCTTCTCTTGTGGATCAAATAAAAGGGTCCATCGCTTGTGAACCAAAACCTCTGTAATAGGCTCCTCACTAGAAAGCCGCAATTCAACAGAAAATAAAACCACTGTAACTAGACTTCTTCTCTTAGAGTCACATTTCAACAGTAAAAACCTAAGATTTCAGATATCAACAGTAAAAATAAAAGGGTCCATTTCTAGTGAACCAAACCTCTGTAAATAGACTCCTCACTAGAGAATCACAATTCAACAGAAAATAAAACCACTGTAACTAGACTTCTTCTCTTAGAGTCACATTTCAACAGTAAAAACCTAAGATTTCAGATATCTTTACACATGTGCCTTTTGAGTCATAATAGATATGTTATAAATTTAACAGTAATCCATACTCACGCCCAGTACTACTGATCATAATTTGGTTTATCCTACAATACAATATGCAGATTTTGTTTTAACAGGTTCTGCTTACCTTTGTATTGACGTCGGTTTAGATCAGTTTCCTGAGGCGAGCTGGATTCCCGGCTGCTCCTGCGGACAGGTCACCCGTCCTTTCAGATCCGTCTCTTACTTGTCTCCTGTCTCTATCAACTTTTATGGACCGAATTCAGAGTTAGAAAACCACCCTCTGCTACCAATTTTGTTGATGATCACAAGTTTACTGGAGAACGGAGACCAAGTAGAGACTTTCGGACAAGGTGGATAATTGTATAATATAAGGCAGTTTATTCAGAGGTAAAGATATCTGTAAATCGCGTGCACGGACCCGTTCGTCAACCTCGTAGGGAGATATCTGAGAGCGAGCCCCTAAACATTGTGTGCTGACATTTTATACAATAAAATAAAGTAGGTTGATTCTAGTAGTTCTGATCTTCTGATTGGTCCTGATGAGTTGGTCGAGGTCACCTCCATTGCATTGGCTCTGAGTCGGGTTCTCTGTCTTCAGATGTTCAGCCTAAGAGAAGGGGGTTTTTGTGTGTGTGTGTGCTTAACAATGATGATGTGTGTGTGTGTGTGTGTGTGTGTGTGTATGTGTGTGTGTGTGTGTGTGTGTATGTGTGTGTATGTTTAACAATGATATGATGTGTGTGTGTGTGTGCGTGTGTGTATGTGTGTGTGTGTGTATGTGTGTGTATGTTTAACAATGATGATGTGTGTGTGTGTGTGTGTGTGTGTTTATATGTGTGTGTGTGTGGGGGGGTGTGTGTGTGTATGTCCTCAGAGCAAGAAGTCGTGAGTTGGGAGAACTGAGAGACCTATGGCGTGGGTGTTGTCCATAGCCACCTGCTGATAAGGCCGACAAGATAGAAGTCTTTGTGCATTGTATTAAATACAAAGGCCCAACACAAGATGGGTCATGCACAAGATTTTAGTCAGACCAAGCTATAACATTATATATTTACTACGACAATTCCCACGGGATGCCTGCGGGTCCGACAGAGATCATGGCGGCGCGGTCGGCATTTTTCATGCTGCAGGCGAGAGAGGGCGGTCAGACAGACGACTTTGAGATGAAAATATTTTTGTTGTCCCGCATATTATTTGGAAACGGTCCTGTTTCTGCTTTGTATGTGTTATCCTACCTATTGTATCAAAAACACATCTTTGTCACATTATTCACACACTCAGAATTCTCTGCTTCAACTTCAGTAGCCTACCTCTCCTCTCCTAGTTCAAGTGCACCCAGTATGTGTGGTCTCATTGAAATAGAGTAGGCTGCCTACATGGGCTGGGTATCACGTGGCAGTTAACTTGAAAATGAAATTAACTTAAATATGATTAGACTGTAGTTTACTACAGTGTCTGTAAATAAATATTGATAATGAAAAGAAGTGGAGGGCGCTCAACCAACGTGAGTCGAAGTTCAAAACATTTTAAAAAATCATAATTGAAAAGGAAAAGGCACAACGTGCACATAGGTTAGGCTACTATGGTGAGCCAGCGCTGCGTCTTTTCATTTTCAATAAATATTGATTACCCATATATTTGTCTCTGCCTGCAAATCGTCCTCCTAAAAGGTAAGCTATATCCTATAGGACTATGTAAAACGTAGCAAGTGTCTCTGTCATCATTCTTGCTGCTTCCAGTTCAGTAGCCATACCTGCAAGATCAGGTGAGCGTGTGGTCTCAATTAAATAGAGTAGGCTATAGCCTATGCATGGGCGGAGAAGAATGGGGCAGTTATCTTTCCAAGGAAATGTACTTCCTAAATAGGCCTATGATTAGGCTATAGTTTACTACATTGCCTAGAAATAGGCCTAACTATTGATCACCCATATTTCTCAGTCTGAAAATCTTCCCACTCCTAAAAGGTAGGCTATAAAATAGCTCAAGAGAAAGTGAAAGTCTCTCCAACACTGCTCTCTTCAAACTACATCTAGAATATTGGCTGATATAGTCCAGTAATACAATATAAAGGCCATGTGAGAATCTCTGGTAATTTAACCTATTTCTCAAGTTATTTTTACGCATTTGATATTGCCTATAGGGCACAAAATTGCTGGGACTATGGCTGGCAAGTGAGCTGCGTCACATACAGTGAGGGAAAAAAGTATTTGATCCCCTGCTGATTTTGTACGTTTGCCCACTGACAAAGAAATGATCAGTCTATAATTTTAATGGTAGGTTTATTTGAACAGTGAGAGACAGAATAACAACAAAAATATCTAGAAAAACGCATGTCAAAAATGTTATAAATTGATTTGCATTTTAATGAGGGAAATAAGTATTTGACCCCTCTGCAAAACATGACTTAGTACTTGGTGGCAAAACCCTTGTTGGCAATCACAGAGGTCAGACGTTTCTTGTAGTTGGCCACCAGTTTTGCACACATCTTAGGAGGGATTTTGTCCCACTCCTCTTTGCAGATCTTCTCCAAGTCATTAAGGTTTCAAGGCTGACGTTTGGCAACTCGAACCTTCAGCTCCCTGCACAGATTTTCTATAGGATTAAGGTCTGGAGACTGGATAGGCCACTCCAGGACCTTAATGTGCTTCTTCTTGAGCCACTCCTTTGTTGCCTTGGCCGTGTGTTTTGGGTCATTGTCATGCTGGAATACCCATCCACGACCCATTTTCAATGCCCTGGCTGAGGGAAGGAGGTTCTCACCCAAGATTTGATGGTACATGGCCCCGTCCATCGTCCCTTTGATGCGGTAAAGTTGTCCTGTCCCCTTAGCAGAAAAACACCCCCAAAGCATAATGTTTCCACCTCCATGTTTGACGGTGGGGATGGTGTCCTTGGGGTCATGGGCAGCATTCCTCCTCCTCCAAACACGGCGAGTTGAGTTGATGCCAAAGAGCTCCATTTTGGTCTCATCTGACCACAACACTTTCATCCAGTTCTCCTCTGAATCATTCAGATGTTCATTGGCAAACTTCAGACGGGCATGTATATGTGCTTTCTTGAGCAGGGGGACCTTGCGGGCACTGCAGGATTTCAGTCCTTCACGGCGTAGTATGTTACCAATTGTTTTCTTGGTGACTATGGTCCCAGCTGCCTTGAGATCATTGACAAGATCCTCCCGTGTAGTTCTGGGCTGATTCCTCACCGTTCTCATGAGCATTGCAACTCCACGAGTTGTGATCTTGCATGGAGCCCCAGGCCGAGGGAGATTGACAGTTCTATTGTGTTTCTTCCATTTGCGAATAATCGCACCAACTGTTGTCACCTTCTCACCAAGCTGCTTGGCGATGGTCTTGTAGCCCATTCCAGCCTTGTGTAGGTCTACAATCTTGTCCCTGACATCTTTGGAGAGCTCTTTGGTCTTGGCCATGGTGGAGAGTTTGGAATCTGATTGATTGATTGCTTCTGTGGACAGGTGTCTTTTATACAGGTAACAAGATGAGATTAGGAGCACTCCCTTTAAGAGTGTGCTCCTAATCTCAGCTCGTTACCTGTATAAAAGACACCTGGGAGCCAGAAATCTTTCTGATTGAGAGGGGGTCAAATACTTATTTCCCTCATTAAAATGCAAATCAATTTACAACATTTTTGACATGCGTTTTTCAGGATATTTTTGTTGTTATTCTGTCTCTCACTGTTCAAATAAACCTACCATTAAAATTATAGACTGATCAATTCTTTGTCAGTGGGCAAACGTACAAAATCAGCAGGGGATCAAATACATTTTTCCCTCACTGTACGTCTAAAATATCATTGCGGGACTGCGGTTGGGTTTGGGACCAGTTCTTGCGGTAGCGGGTGGGAGTCCGATAAAAGCCAGCGGGTGCGGGCGGGAGCGCAGACCTCTACTGTGCACCATGACAGTGTAGCCTGTAACGTTAGAGTTGTTTATTAAGCTGGCCAAGTTAATTTACTTCTGAAACGTGACAAAACAAAGGCTACAAAACAACTGCCACCTCATATCGCTATCTGACAGATAACTAGAGGCTAGAGCTGACCTGGCTGTGGTAGCTACTCACTAGCGTAGCTTATTCATTCACCTCAGTCGAGAGTAAATTAGCTAACATTACATGTCAGTTAGCTCAGCACTGTGAATAAACACTAGTTTCAGGGGTTTTCTGTTAAGTTAAACAGTAGTTACCTTGCCAGCTACATAAGTCAACTAAAGAGTAGCCAGTTTCTGTTCTGCTTCCTTTTACAACTTGGTGGAAGAGCACAACGCATACACACTGAACTATGCTCAACTCTCCCGTGCTGGTCCAGCCAGCCTTCCAGAAGCTTTGCCTTCACACAGCCTGTCAGCCTGCTCTGTGGTGTCCGCACGATCCTAAATCCAGTCGGATAAACACTCCAAACAGCCTACCCGACCGATCGGAGGCGTCCGCATGGTTCTAAAGCACACCGTTGCCTCGTTTTGTATCAAATTCCAATTATCAAACTGGGGGGGGGGACAAAAATGCCATTTCAGAATGTGGGGGGGACATGTCCCCCCATCCCCAGTGAAAGTTGTGCCCCTGGTTCTGAGGGGAAAAGGGTGTGCAACTGAATATTAGGAAGGTGTTCCTAATGTTTTGTACACTCAGTGTATGTTCTACTTGATAAATATTATACAATGGTGTTTTATAAACATCAATACAGCTCTAACTATTACACCGTAATTACAGTACAGTATAAAGCAAGGGGTCCTCTGTAATGTGTTTCCCAGTAGATGAGATGAGCAGAGCAGCGTTGTGTTGGAGCAGAGTGTCTCTCCTCTCCTCTTCCAAATGAAGACAGCTCTATTTCTAACTAAGCCTCGGCTCACTGTCGCTAATGCATTCTGTTTTGATTTAGCTGAATTACGTAATATTTTCAGTTGGTTCCCCCTTGTTTTGTGGCATTAAATCAAATCAAATGTTATTTGTCACATACGCCAAATACAAAAGGTGAAGACCCTACCGTGAACCAACAATGCAGTTCAAGAAATAGAGTTAAGAAAATATTTACTAAATAAAATGAAGTAAAAAATAAAATAAAAAGTAACACAATGAAATAACGAGGCTATATCTAGGGGGTACCGGTACATTTTATATTTTAGTCATTTAGCAGACGCTCTTATCCAGAGCGACTTACAGTTAGTGAGTGCATGCATTTTCATACTGGCCCCCCGTGGGAAACGAACCCACAACCCTGGCGTTGCAAGCACCATGCTCTACCAACTGAGCAACAGGGGACTTGTTCCAAGTCAATGTGCGGGGGTACAGGTTAGTCGAGCATCTGCCTGACTTCACTAATGCCCCATCCTGTCCTACATTAAATATGTCTTGATGTCATTATTTAAATATATTTATTATTATTATTATTATTCATTTTAATGTCTCTTTGTGCTGTGGTGAAAACAATGTTTTCTTCTGTGGGTCTCTTTGCCCCTGTGCCCTAACTTACTCATGACACATCACTCACACACAGGTTTACTGTACCGTGACAGGCGTGTGTATGCATGGATTATTATGCATCTTTGTGTGTGTATTTTTGTGTATGTGTGTTATGTGTGAGGATCATGGCCTAGTTCTGTCCAGATCCCCAGAGTTTCCTGCTGTGTGTGGGTGGGGGGAGAAGGGGACCTGTGTGAGGCTGTGCTAGCCAGATGGTCTGACTGACAGAGACTCCTCTGGAGCTACCTCCTCCTCCTCTTCAGTTCTCCTTGCTGTTGTCACATCTCTTCAGCTCTTCTTGCTGTTGTCACATCTCTTCAGCTCTTCTTGCTGTTGTCACATCTCCTCAGCTCTTCTTGCTGTTGTCACATCTCTTCAGCTCTTCTTGCTGTTGTCACATCTCTTCAGCTCTTCTTGCTGTTGTCACATCTCTTCAGCTCTTCTTGCTGTTGTCACATCTCTTCAGCTCTTCTTGCTGTTGTCACATCTCCTCAGCTCTTCTTGCTGTTGTCACATCTCTTCAGCTCTTCTTGCTGTTGTCACATCTATTCAGCTCTTCTTGCTGTTGTCACATCTCTTCAGCTCTTCTTGCTGTTGTCACATCTCTTCAGCTCTTCTTGCTGTTGTCACATCTCCTCAGCTCTTCTTGCTGTTGTCACATCTCTTCAGTTCTCCTTGCTGTTGTCGCATATCTTTAGCTCTCCTTGCTGTTGTCACATCTCTTCAGCTCTTCTTGCTGTTGTCACATCTCTTCAGCTCTTCTTGCTGTTGTCACATCTCTTCAGCTCTTCTTGCTGTTGTCACATCTCCTCAGCTCTTCTTGCTGTTGTCACATCTCTTCAGATCTCCTTGCTGTTGTCACATCTCTTCAGCTCTTCTTGCTGTTGTCACATCTCTTCAGCTCTTCTTGCTGTTGTCACATCTCTTCAGCTCTTCTTGCTGTTGTCACATCTCTTCAGCTCTTCTTGCTGTTGTCACATCTCTTCAGCTCTTCTTGCTGTTGTCACATCTCCTCAGCTCTTCTTGCTGTTGTCACATCTCTTCAGTTCTCCTTGCTGTTGTCGCATATCTTTAGCTCTCCTTGCTGTTGTCACATCTCCTCACATTCCTTCTGCTCTCCTGCTTAGACAGTCTCTCACCCTCTCTCCTTCTTCAGTCTTTCACCCTCTCTTCCTCTTCAGTCTCTCACCCTCTCTCCTTCTTCAGTCTCTCACCCACCCTCTTTCTTCAGTCTCTCACCATCTCTCCTTCTTCAGTCTCTCACCCTCTCTTCCTCTTCAGTCTCTCACCCTCTCTCCTTCAGTCTCTCACCATCTCTCCTTCTTCAGTCTCTCACCATCTCTCCTTCTTCAGTCTCTCACCATCTCTCCTTCTTCACTCTCTCACTTATTCTTCTCTTCCTCTCTTCTTCTCCCTATCCATCTCTTTCCCTTACGCATTCCTTCACTCCTCTTTGATCTTAATCTTTCCCCCTCTCTGTCTGTCTATCTCTCTCTCTCCCTCTGTCCGATCCCACTTCACCTACTCTTCCTCAGTCTTTGCATGACTCTCTTTCTTTCAATCTATCCTTCATTACTAAATCTACTCACTTTTCTTCTTCTATTTTTTCTCTGTCCCCATCTCCATTCCTTTCTTTCTTTCCCATGGTTCTGTTGTCACATCTCTTCAGCTCTTCTTGCTGTTGTCACATCTCTTCAGCTCTTCTTGCTGTTGTCACATCTCTTCAGCTCTTCTTGCTGTTGTCACATCTCTTCAGCTCTTCTTGCTGTTGTCACATCTCTTCAGCTCTTCTTGCTGTTGTCACATCTCCTCAGCTCTTCTTGCTGTTGTCACATCTCTTCAGCTCTTCTTGCTGTTGTCACATCTCTTCAGTTCTCCTTGCTGTTGTCGCATATCTTTAGCTCTCCTTGCTGTTGTCACATCTCTTCAGCTCTTCTTGCTGTTGTCACATCTCTTCAGCTCTTCTTGCTGTTGTCACATCTCCTCAGCTCTTCTTGCTGTTGTCACATCTCCTCAGCTCTTCTTGCTGTTGTCACATCTCTTCAGTTCTCCTTGCTGTTGTCGCATATCTTTAGCTCTCCTTGCTGTTGTCACATCTCTTCAGCTCTTCTTGCTGTTGTCACATCTCTTCAGCTCTTCTTGCTGTTGTCACATCTCCTCAGCTCTTCTTGCTGTTGTCACATCTCTTCAGCTCTTCTTGCTGTTGTCACATCTCTTCAGCTCTTCTTGCTGTTGTCACATCTCTTCAGCTCTTCTTGCTGTTGTCACATCTCTTCAGCTCTTCTTGCTGTTGTCACATCTCTTCAGCTCTTCTTGCTGTTGTCACATCTCTTCAGCTCTTCTTGCTGTTGTCACATCTCTTCAGCTCTTCTTGCTGTTGTCACATCTCTTCAGCTCTTCTTGCTGTTGTCACATCTCCTCAGTTCCCCTTGCTGTTGTCACATCTCTTCAGCTCTTCTTGCTGTTGTCACATCTCCTCAGCTCTTCTTGCTGTTGTCACATCTATTCAGTTCTCCTTGCTGTTGTCGCATATCTTTAGCTCTCCTTGCTGTTGTCACATCTCCTCACATTCCTTCTGCTCTCCTGCTTAGACAGTCTCTCACCCTCTCTCCTTCTTCAGTCTTTCACCCTCTCTTCCTCTTCAGTCTCTCACCCTCTCTCCTTCTTCAGTCTCTCACCCACCCTCTTTCTTCAGTCTCTCACCATCTCTCCTTCTTCAGTCTCTCACCATCTCTCCTTCTTCAGTCTCTCACCATCTCTCCTTCAGTCTCTCACCCTCTCTCCTTCTTCAGTCTTTCACCCTCTCTTCCTCTTTAGTCTCTCACCCTCTCTCCTTCTTCAGTCTCTCACCCTCTCTTCCTCTTCAGTCTCTCACCCTCTCTTCCTCTTCAGTCTCTCACCCTCTCTCCTTCTTCAGTCTCTCACCCACCCTCTTTCTTCAGTCTCTCACCATCTCTCCTTCTTCAGTCTCTCACCCTCTCTTCCTCTTCAGTCTCTCACCCTCTCTCCTTCAGTCTCTCACCATCTCTCCTTCTTCAGTCTCTCACCATCTCTCCTTCTTCAGTCTCTCACCATCTCTCCTTCTTCACTCTCTCACTTATTCTTCTCTTCCTCTCTTCTTCTCCCTATCCATCTCTTTCCCTTACGCATTCCTTCACTCCTCTTTGATCTTAATCTTTCCCCCTCTCTGTCTGTCTATCTCTCTCTCTCCCTCTGTCCGATCCCACTTCACCTACTCTTCCTCAGTCTTTGCATGACTCTCTTTCTTTCAATCTATCCTTCATTACTAAATCTACTCACTTTTCTTCTTCTATTTTTTCTCTGTCCCCATTCCTTTCTTTCTTTCCCATGGTTCTGTTGTTCCTCCCTCATTCTCTCTCTCCTCTCTCTGTTCCCTCTCTCCCCGTGGAGCATACCGAGGTTGTTCTTCATTAGAATGTGCGGCAGCCAGGCATACAGACCATGTCCTTGAGGATGTGCTGTGTGTGTGTGTGTGTGTGTGTGTGTGTGTGAGCAGTAAGTAGGAAGAGGGATACAGAGCAGCTGTTCTGTTCTGTATCCCTCTCTGTCAAATGCATCAAAACACTGACTAGACCAGTCTGAGCTGCCTGTCTGCCTGTCTGTCTGCCTGTCTGTCTGCCTGTCTGCCTGTCTGTCTGTTTGTCTGTCTGTCTGCCTGTCTGTCTGCCTGTCTGCTTTCAAGGACAACTCATATCCAATTCCTCTATTCATTCCATTACATCTAGAGTACATTGTGTTGTGCCCATGCATTTTGAAGTGTCATTACATCTAGAGTACATTGTGTTGTGCCCATGCATTTTGAAGTGTAATTACATGCAGTTTGTTGGGAAGAGAGAGACAATCTGTTCCATCTACTGTGTCTCATTAGAGCCACTTCATGTCATGTCCCAGAACATCTACATTATTAGCACATCCTTCATTCTTTCATTTGTTTGTTTGTTCATTAATTCATTAATTCATTTACCTCAACTACTCCAGTATCCCCTGCACATTGTAAATATGGTACTGGCACTGACCCTGTATATCAGGGCTGCCCAACCCTCTTCCTGGATATCTACTGTCCTGTAGGTTTTCAGTCCAACCCTAATTTAGCGTATCTGATTCAGCTAGTTAAGGTCTTGTTGAGCAGCTAATAAGTAGAATCAGGTGTGTTAAATTAGGGTTGGACTGAAAACCCACAGGACGGTAGATCTCCAGGAAGAGTGTTTGGCAGCCCTGCTGTATATAGCTTACACTCTCCTGTTTACATTTTCTCTCTCTTATTCTCTTACTACTTATTTCTTGTTGTGTTTTTTTCCTATACTATTTTGATATTGAATACTGCATTGTTGGGAAGGGCTTGCAAGCTAAGCATTTCACTGTTCTTGTGCAAGTGACAAATAAAACGCGTGGTCTTCCGCATTTAACCCAACCCCTCTGAATCAGAGAGGTGCGGGGGGCTGACTTAATTGGCGCCCAGGGAGCAGATGTTGTTGGGGATTAACTGCCTTGCTCAATGGCAGAACAGCAGATAGCTCCACCTTGCCAGCTCAGGGATTCGAACCAGCAACCTTTCGATTACTGGCCCAATGCTCTTAACTGCGAGGCTACCTCTATGTCCTTGAGAGAGCAGCAGTAGCATGACTAGCAGAGCCAACGAGAGGGCAAATACAGTAGCTGTTTCACGCATCAACAGTATCCTATACAGTTAGTCTGTTGGCCTCCAACAGCACTCAGAGGTTCAACCCCTGTGTTCATCTACACTGCTCTCTTGACTATCTGTTGACGGGCCGGAGGGGAGATGCATGTGTATGTGTGCTTATAAGTATGTGTGTATTTCAGTGCAATACAGTAACGTCTTTGAGAGTGCTCAGCCTCTGTGCACTTGCATGGTTTCATGTTTCTGTGGGAAAGCATACATTACATAATCTCTCTCTCCATTCTATGTCCTCTCCCTCTCCTCTCCTCTCCTCTCTCCTCTCCTCTCCTCTCTCCTCTCCTCTCCTGTCCTGTCCTGTCCTGTCCTGTCCTGTCCTCTCCTCTCCTCTCCTCTCCTCTCCTCTCCTCTCCTCTCCTCTCCTCTCCTCTCCTCTCCTCTCCTCTCCCTCTCCTCTCCTCTCCTCTCCTCCCCCTTCCCCCAGGTTACAGACATTGGCACGCTGACCTGCGGCCTGATTACACACCGTTGGAGTCGGGGCTAGTTTTCACCTGTAAGATGAAGAGCAGTATTCCCTTCCTGGGTCAGTCCTCTCTGTAGAAGCAGAAGGCTGAGGGGCTACGCCGACACATCGTCTGTTTCACCAGCAACGAGTGAGTGGACCTGGCCACGGTCACTGTTATGACCACTGTATGAACACAAACACATCTACAGTTAGCAACAATGACCATGACCTGGACCACAACCACCAGTTACCATTACCGTATGAACGTAATAATTTACCAACCCAGCTGTATGACCACCAGAACTAGAACCACCAGATCTAGAACTACCAGAACTAGAACCACCAGAACTAGAACTACCAGAACTAGAACCACCAGAACTAGAACCACCAGAACTAGAACCACCAGAACTAGAAATACCAAAACTAGAACTACCAGAACTAGAACTACCAGAACTAGAACCACCAGATCTAGAACCACCAGAACTAGAACTACCAGAACTAGAACCACCAGAACTAGAACTACCAGAACTAGAACCACCAGAACTACCAGAACTAGAACTACCAGAACTAGAACTACCAGAACTAAAACCACCAGATCTAGAACCACCAGAACTAGAGCTACCAGAACTAGAACTACCAGAACTAGAACCACCAGAACTACCAGAACTAGAACTACCAGAACTAGAAATACCAGAACTAGAACCACCAGAACTAGAACTACCAGAACTAGAACTACCAGAACTAGAAGTCCCCTCTCTCTAAAAGTCTCTAACAGTCCGCTCTCTCTAACAGTCTCTAACAGTCCCCTCTCTCTAACAGTCTCTAACAGTCCCCTCTCTCTAACAGTCTCTAACAGTCTCTAACAGTCTCTAACAGTCTCTAACAGTCCCCTCTCTAACAGTCTCTAACAGTATCTAACAGTCCCCTCTCTCTAACAGTCTCTAACAGTCCCCTCTCTCTAACAGTCTCTAACAGTCCCCTCTCTCTAACAGTCTCTAACAGTCCCCTCTCTCTAACAGTCTCTAACAGTCCCCTCTCTCTAACAGTCTCTAACAGTCCCCTCTCTAACAGTCTCTAACAGTCCCCTCTCTCTAACGGTCTCTAACAGACTCTAACAGTCCCCTCTCTCTAACAGTCTCTAACAGTCCCCTCTCTCTAACAGTCTCTAACAGTCTCTAACAGTCTCTAACAGTCCCCTCTCTCTAACAGTATCTAACAGTCCCCTCTCTCTAACAGTCTCTAACAGTCCCCTCTCTCGAACAGTCTCTAACAGTCTCTAACAGCTCCCTCTCTCGAACAGTCTCTAACAGTATCTAACAGTCCCCTCTCTCTAACAGTCTCTAACAGTCCCCTCTCTCTAACAGACTCTAACAGTCCCCTCTCTCTAGCAGTCTCTAACAGTCCCCTCTCTCTAACAGTCTCTAACAGTCCCCTCTCTCTAACAGACTATAACAGTCCCCTCTCTCTAGCAGTCTCTAACAGTCCCCTCTCTCTAACAGTCTCTAACAATCCCCTCTCTCTAACAGTCTCTAACAGTCCCCTCTCTCTAACAGTCTCTAACAGTCCCCTCTCTCTAACAGTCTCTAACAGTCCCCTCTCTCTAACAGTCTCTAACAGTCCCCTCTCTCTAACAG
Source organism: Coregonus clupeaformis (assembly GCF_020615455.1). Classification (NCBI taxonomy): domain Eukaryota; kingdom Metazoa; phylum Chordata; class Actinopteri; order Salmoniformes; family Salmonidae; genus Coregonus; species Coregonus clupeaformis. Next base: position 21,278,827 of record NC_059200.1, on the reverse strand, counting down.
ACTCTAACAGTCCCCTCTCTCTAGCAGTCTCTAACAGTCCCCTCTCTCTAACAGTCTCTAACAGTCCCCTCTCTAACAGTCTCTAACAGTATCTAACAGTCCCCTCTCTCTAACAGTCTCTAACAGTCCCCTCTCTCTAACAGTCTCTAACAGTCCCCTCTCTCTAACAGTCTCTAACAGTCCCCTCTCTCTAACAGTCTCTAACAGTCCCCTCTCTAACGGTCTCTAACAGTCCCCTCTCTCTAACGGTCTCTAACAGACTCTAACAGTCCCCTCTCTCTAACAGTCTCTAACAGTCCCCTCTCTCTAACAGTCTCTAACAGTCTCTAACAGTCTCTAACAGTCCCCTCTCTCTAACAGTATCTAACAGTCCCCTCTCTCTAACCGTCTCTAACAGTCCCCTCTCTCTAACAGTCCCCTCTCTCTATTGGTCTCTAACAGACTCTAACAGTCCCCTCTCTCTAGCAGTCTCTAACAGTCCCCTCTCTAACAGTCTCTAACAGTATCTAACAGTCCCCTCTCTCTAGCAGTCTCTAACAGTCCCCTCTCTCTAACAGTCTCTAACAGTCCCCTCTCTCTAACAGTCTCTAACAGTCCCCTCTCTCTAACAGTCTCTAACAGTCCACTCTCTCTAACAGTCTCTAACAGTCCCCTCTCTCTAACAGACTCTAACAGTCTCTAATAGTCCCCTCTCTCTAACAGGCTCTAACAGACTTTAACAGTCTCTAACAGTCCCCTCTCTCTAACAGTCTCTAACACTTTAACAGACTCTAACAGTCCCCTCTCTAACAGTCCCCTCTCTAACAGACTCTAACAGTCTCTAAGAGTCCCCTCTCTCAACAGTCTCAAACAGTATCTAACAGCCTCTAACAGTCCACTCTCTGTAACAGTCTCTAACAGTCTCTAACAGTCCCCTCTCTCTAACACTCTAACAGTCTCTAACAGTCCCCTCTCTCTAACAGTCTCTAACAGTCCCCTCTCTCTAACATTACATCCTTCTGAGCAGGTCTGTGTGATGTAGTGTGAGATGACACGGCTGTATGTCTGTTGTTCCTACTAACAGGAAAGTCCCGATGTTCGATGTGGAGGCAATCTTCCGGAACGGCGTTCCAGTAGGCCGTCTGCGGCGCTCCAACTATGGATTCTTACATTTTACATTTTAGTCATTTAGCAGACGCTCTTATCCAGAGTGACTTACAGTTAGTGATATATATATATTTTTATACTGGCCCCCCGTGGGAATCGAACCCACAACCCTGGCGTTGCAAACGCCATGCTCTATCAACTCGAACCCACAACCCTGCCGGCCATTCCCTCCCCTACCCTGGACAACGCTGGGCCAATTGTGCGCCGCCCATGAGTCTCCCGGTCGCGCCCGCCTGCGACAGAGCCTGGATTCGAACCAGGATCTCTAGTGGCACAGTTAGCACTGCGATGCAGTGCCTTAGACCACTGCGCCACTCTTCATCGACAAGCAGATTTAGTTAGCTACACACACACACACACACACACACACACTAGCTACCCTGTCCATGACTCAACTGAGCTCACCCACACACACTGTCTCCGTCACTGCCCCCACCACAAGTAGAAAGAACATTAACAGGCTTTTTTTCCTTCTTGGTTGGGAGATGGGATTTCTATTATAATTGGTTGTGTTCTGGCCAGCACTCTCTTTTGATGATTGGCAGACAGGATAACTCTTCTCTGCCCTTCACTTCTCTTCTCTGCTCTTCACTTCTATACTCTGCTCTACTCTGCTCTTCTCTGCTCTTCACTTCTCTTCTCTGCTCTTCACTTCTCTTCTCTACTCTTCACTTCTCTTCTCTACTCTACTCTGCTGTACTCTGCTCTACATTTCTCTGCTCTTCTCTGAACTTCACTTCTCTACTCTGCTCTACTCTGCACTTCTCTGCACTTCACTTCTCTCCTTCTCTGCTCTTTTCTGCTCTGCTCTTCTCTGCTCTTCACTTCTCTACTCTGCTCTACTCTGCTCTTCACTTCTCTTCTCTCTCTTCTTTACTCTGCTCTGCTCTTCACTTCTCTGCTCTTCACTTCTCTTCTCTGCTCTTCTCTGCTCTTCTCTGCTCTTCACTTCTCTACTCTACTCTACTCTTCTCTGCTCTTCACTTCTCTACTCTGCTCTACTTTGCTCTTCTCTGCTCTTCACTTCTCTTCTCTGCTCTTCTCTGCTATACTCTGCTCTGCTCTTCACTTCTCTTCTATTCACTTCTCTGCTCTTCACTTCTCTTCTCTGCTCTGCTCTTCTCTGCTCTTCACTTCTCTACTCTGCTCTTCTCTGCTCTACTCTACTCTGCTCTTCTCTGCCCTTCACTTCTCTTCTCTGCTTTTCACTTCTCTACTCTGCTCTTCCCTGCTTTTCACTTCTCTTCTCTACTCTGCTCTGCTCTTCTCTGCTCTTCACTTCTCTACTCTACTTTTCTCTACTTTTCACTTCTCTGCTCTGCCCTTCTCTGCTCTTCACTTCTCTACTCTGCTCTTCTCTGTTTTTCACTTCTCTTCACTTCTCTACTCTGCTCTGCTCTGCTCTGCTCTTCACTTCTCTACTCTGCTCTTCACTTCTCTTCTCTGCTCTTCTCTGCTCTTCTCTACTCTTCACTTCTCTTCTCTGCTCTACTCTGCTCTGCTCTGCTCTGCTCTGCTCTACTCTGCTCTGCTCTGCTCTTCTCTGCTCTTCACTTCTCTTCTCTGCTTTCTTCTCTGCTCTTCTCTGCTCTTCACTTCTCTTCTCTGCTCTACTCTTGCTCTGCTCTGCTCTTCTCTGCTCTTCACTTCTCTTCTCTGCTTTTCACTTCTTTACTCTGCTCTTCTCTGCTTTTCACTTCTCTTCTCTACTCTGCTCTGCTCTTCTCTGCACTTCACTTCTCTACTCTACTCTTCTCTGCTTTTCACTTCTCTTCTCTGCTCTTCACTTCTATACTCTGCTCTTCTCTGCTTTTCACTTCTCTTCTCTGCTCTACTCTGCACTTCTCTGCACTTTTCTGCTCTGCTCTGCTCTTCTCTGCTCTTCACTTCTCTACTCTGCTCTGCTCTGCTCTGCTCTTCACTTCTCTACTCTGCGCTTCTCTGCTCTGCTCTAATCTGCTCTTCACTTCTCTTCTCTGCTCTTCTCTGCTCTTCTCTACTCTTCACTTCTCTTCTCTGCTCTACTCTGCTCTGCTCTGCTCTTCTCTGCTCTTCACTTCTCTTCTCTGCTTTTCACTTCTTTACTCTGCTCTTCTCTGCTTTTCACTTATCTTCTCTACTCTGCTCTGTTCTTCTCTGCTCTTCACTTCTCTACTCTACTCTTCTCTGCTTTTCACTTCTCTTCTCTGCTCTTCACTTCTCTACTCTGCTCTTCTCTGCTTTTCACTTCTCTTCTCTAATCTACTCTGCCCTTCTCTGCTCTTTTCTGCTCTGCTCTTCTCTGCTCTTCACTTCTCTACTCTGCTCTACTCTGCTCTTCTCTTCACTTCTCTTCTCTTCTTTACTCTGCTCTGCTCTTCACTTCTCTGCTCTTCACTTCTCTTCTCTGCTCTTCTCTGCTCTTCACTTCTCTACTCTACTCTACTCTTCTCTGCTCTTCACTTCTCTACTCTGCTCTACTCTGCTCTTCTCTGCTCTTCACTTCTCTTCTCTGCTCTTCTCTTCTATACTCTGCTCTGCTCTTCACTTCTCTTCTATTCACTTCTCTGCTCTTCACTTCTCTACTCTGCTCTTCTCTGCTCTACTCTACTCTGCTCTTCTCTGCCCTTCACTTCTCTTCTCTGCTCTTCACTTCTCTACTCTGCTCTTCTCTGTTTTTCACTTCTCTTCTCTACTCTGCTCTGCTCTCTCTCTCTGCTCTTCACTTCTCTACTCTGCTCTACTCTGCACTTCTCTGCACTTCACTTCTCTTCTCTGCCCTTCTCTGCTCTTTTCTGCTCTGCTCTTCTCTGCTCTTCACTTCTCTACTCTGCTCTGCTCTGCTCTTCACTTCTCTACTCTGCGCTTCTCTGCTCTGCTCTACTCTGCTCTTCACTTCTCTTCTCTGCTCTTCTCTGCTCTTCTCTACTCTTCACTTCTCTTCTCTGCTCTACTCTACTCTGCTCTGCTCTGCTCTTCTCTGCTCTTCACTTCTCTTCTCTGCTTTTCACTTCTTTACTCTGCTCTTCCCTGCTTTTCACTTCTCTTCTCTACTCTGCTCTGCTCTTCTCTGCTCTTCACTTCTCTACTCTACTCTTCTCTGCTTTTCACTTCTCTTCTCTGCTCTTCACTTCTATACTCTGCTCTTCTCTGCTTTTCACTTCTCTTCTCTGCTCTACTCTGCACTTCTCTGCACTTTTCTGCTCTGCTCTTCTCTGCTCTTCACTTCTCTACTCTACTCTGCTCTGCTCTGCTCTGCTCTTCACTTCTCTACTCTGCGCTTCTCTGCTCTGCTCTACTCTGCTCTTCACTTCTCTTCTCTGCTCTTCTCTGCTCTTCTCTACTCTTCACTTCTCTTCTCTGCTCTACTCTGCTCTGCTCTGCTCTTCTCTGCTCTTCACTTCTCTTCTCTGCTTTTCACTTCTTTACTCTGCTCTTCTCTGCTTTTCACTTCTCTTCTCTACTCTGCTCTGCTCTTCTCCGCTCTTCACTTCTCTACTCTACTCTTCTCTGCTTTTCACTTCTCTTCTCTGCTCTTCACTTCTCTACTCTGCTCTTCTCTGCTTTTCACTTCTCTTCTCTGCTCTACTCTGCCCTTCTCTGCTCTTTTTTCTCTGCTCTTCTCTGCTCTTCACTTCTCTACTCTGCTCTACTCTGCTCTTCTCTTCTCTTCACTTCTCTTCTCTTCTTTACTCTGCTCTGCTCTTCACTTCTCTGCTCTTCACTTCTCTTCTCTGCTCTTCTCTGCTCTTCACTTCTCTACTCTACTCTACTCTTCTCTGCTCTTCACTTCTCTACTCTGCTCTACTCTGCTCTTCTCTGCTCTTCACTTCTCTTCTCTGCTCTTCTCTGCTCTTCACTTCTCTACTCTACTCTTCTCTGCTTTTCACTTCTCTTCTCTGCTCTTCACTTCTCTACTCTGCTCTTCTCTGCTTTTCACTTCTCTTCTCTACTCTGCTCTGCTCTTCTCTGCTCTTCACTTCTCTTCTCTTCTCTGCTCTTCTCTGCTCTACTCTGCTCTTCTCTGCTCTTCACTTCTCTTCTCTGCCCTTCACTTCTCTTCTCTGCCCTTCACTTCACTTCTCTACTCTTCTCTTCTCTTCTCTTCTCTTCTCTTCTCTTCTCTTCTCTTCTCTTCTCTTCTCTTCTCTTCTCTTCTCTTCTCTTCTCTTCTCTTCTCTTGTCTTGTCTTGTCTTGTCTTGTCTTGTCTTGTCTTGTCTTGTCTTGTCTTGTCTTGTCTTGTCTTGTCTTGTCTTGTCTTGTCTGCTCTGCTCTGCTCTGCTCTGCTCTGCTCTGCTCTGCTCTGCTCTGCTCTGCTCTTCACTTCTCTACTCTGCGCTTCTCTGCTCTTCACTTCTCTACTCTGCTCTACTCTGCACTTCACTTCTCTACTCTGCTCTTCTCTGCTCTTCACTTCTCTACTCTGCTCTTCACTTCTCTACTCTGCTCTACTCTCCCCTTCACTTCTCTTCTTCCCCCTCTGGCCGGGAAGCTATGACTCCTCTCAGAGCCTGTGTGTGTGTGTGTGTGTGTGTGTGTGTGTCAGGGAGTAAGACACCACATCTCCAGGTCCCCACCTGTCCCAGAGGATCTATTCCCCTGTCAATTATCATTAGGCACACATCCCGTCCCATCACATCAGCCCAACACAGCGTAGCATTAGAGCAGAGCAGCGTGTCAGAGTGCAGAGCACACACACACAAACACAGAAACACACACACACACACACACAGAGCCCTGGCTCTGTGCACACATACACACTCACACACACACATTCACACAGCCCTGGACCTGGCCCTACACTGCATACCTCCACAGGCCCCACCTATGTTGCAGCCCTCCACAGGCCCTGCCTACGCTGCAGCAATCCACAGGCCCTGCCTACGCTGCAGCAATCCACAGGCCCTGCCTACGCTGCAGCCCTCCACAGGCCCTGCCTATGCTGCAGCCCTCCTCAGTCCCCGCCTACGCTAGAAGGGAGGGAGAGAGAGAGGAAAGTAGGAGGGAGGGAATTGGAATGAGAGAGGGACAGAGAGGACAGAAGGAGGGAGGAGAGGACATGTCAGAGAACAAGTGAGCGAGGGTATGAGACAGACTCAGCATGAAGTACTGACAGGAAGAGAAGAGAGAGAGGGGAAAGAGATGTTGTGAAATAATGATGTGGAACGGAGCAGGCTAGGTAGGGTCTTGGCTAGGCTGGAGCCATGGGTTAGAGGCTAGGCCAGTCGACTTCCACTGCGGTTGGGCTAGGGTCCAGGCCTGGGCCTGGGTTAGGCCTGCCTCCAGCCCAGCTCATTTGTGGAGTTTTAATTAGCCAGAACAGAACAGAGCTGGGACCAGAGCGCTGCGAGGGAGGGAAGCAAAGGGACAGACTCATTGGGTCCGAATGGTTTTGGCATTGAGACGTGAATGAACTGGCGTAAGTGTTTTGTGACCTCATCAGAGTCTATCTTAGACCTCTTTTTTAAATGTGGTTTTCATTAAAGAGACTACTAATGCGTCCATGTATCCGTTGAATTGTTGGGAGCATACTCAGAGCGTGCGACTTCCTGTCTTTATTTTTCTACATTAAAGAAAGAGAAACGCTCAAATATTTAGTCTGGAATAGTGCTTTTGAAGAGAGGAGTCAGGTCACATATCAAAGTAATGCTTTAGTTTAACATCATTAGGAACAGTCTCAGGTTCTCTGAGCTGATAGATCTTTAGGATGGATTAAGAACTTTCTTTAAACACTCCGGGCCAATTGCAACCATCGAAAGCCACCAGATTATTGCCAGCTGATCTCTCGTTAAACCATCAATACGCGCTAAAATAACATTTTCTGGTATGGTCATTTCTTATCAAGATTGTGGGTAAAATATCCCTGGACAGTCCATATTTTAAATGTTTATCTAAATCAAGTAAGTAGTGATTGAGTTATGTAATCTATATTTTTTTATAAAATGAAAATGTAGTCTAAAGTTATTTAGAATGGCATATATTATATTATTATTTAGCCATTTAAGTGAAACGTTTGAATGAAATATAGGCCTACTACTTCTATATTCTGATGCTCGAATAAGTACAGTATTTTTACGTTAATCTTTACTGAAGACTCATCTCTTCAGTAGGACCTATGATTGAGTGTAGTCTGGCCCAGCGGTGCGAAGGTGAACGGAAAGGCACTGGAGTGACGAACTGCCCTTGCTGTTTCAGCCTGGCCGGCTCCCCTCTCTCCACTGGGATTCTCTGCCTCTGACCCTATTACGGGGGCTGAGTCACTTGCTTACTAGTGCTCTCCCATGTCGTCCCTAGAAGGGATGCGTCCCGTCGTGCCAGGCTTTTTTCGCTATACTCGATTTGAGTGGGTTGAATCACTGACGTAAACTTCCTGTACGTTTGAACATCTTGAAGAACGATCTGGCCTTAATGGCCACGCTTCTACATCTGCATTGCTTGCTGTTTGGGGTTTTAGGCTGGGTTTCTGTATAAACACTTTGTGATATCAAATCAAATCAAATCAAATCAAATTTTATTGGTCACATGCGCCGAATACAACAGGTGCAGACATTACAGTGAAATGCTTACTTACAGCCCTTAACCAACAGTGCATTTATTTTAAACAAAAAAAGTAAAAATAAAACAACAACAAAAAAAAGTGTTGAAAAAAAAGAGCAGAAGTAAAATAAAGTGACAGTAGGGAGGCTATATATACAGGGGGTACCGTTGCAGAGTCAATGTGCGGGGCACCGGCTAGTTGAGGTAGTTGAGGTAATATGTACATGTGGGTAGAGTTAAAGTGACTATGCATAAATACTTGACCAGAGTAGCAGCAGCGTAAAAAGGATGGGGTGGGGGGCAGTGCAAATAGTCCGGTAGCCATGATTAGCTGTTCAGGAGTCTTATGGCTTGGGGGTAGAAGCTGTTGAGAAGTCTTTTGGACCTAGACTTGGCACTCCGGTACCGCTTGCCGTGCGGTAGCAGAGAGAACAGTCTATGACTAGGGTGGCTGGAGTCTTTGACAATTTTGAGGGCCTTCCTCTGACACCGCCTGGTATAGAGGTCCTGGATGGCAGGAAGCTTTGCCCCAGTGATGTACTGGGCCGTACGCACTACCCTCTGTAGTGCCTTGCGGTCGGAGGCCAAGCAGTTGCCATACCAGGCGGTGATGCAACCAGTCAGGATGCTGGTATATGTGCTGATGTAAAAATGACTTTACAAATACATTTGATTGATTGATCAGCCTTATGGTTTCTAATGCTCCTTATAGGTTGATATTTCATTGGGGGCGGGAGTAGAGAATCTAGACCAGCTGTCTGGTATCGTAATCATTTGACACGGTAACAACGGGAGATCAACTAATCTGATGGTTTATCCTTGTAGGTTTTCCGAGCAATCAAGCTTAGTTTAGGAGGTGCATGTAATCTCCTGTTAGTAGCGTTTTAAGACATCCAGCGCTAACCTGCAGGAGCAGGTTAAGTTCTGCCTGTTTGTTGCAATCTAGCATCAGAGTTGTTCTTTCTCTCAGAGTGAAGGTGTTGATTTAACCGTGTTTGTGTGTGCTCTTTCTCTCTCTCTCAGGTCAACGCTGACTTTATAAAGATTGAGAAGTTCACTCTGGAGAGAATGGGAGTGATACACGAGGCTAAGGCTCACCTCAAGTTGCCCTTTGACCCCTCAAACAACTGCGTGAAAGGCATCTACCCCGCCGACCACCACAACAACGCTTACAAAGCCAGCGCACAATAATGTACATCAAGGTGTGATTGTGATTGGACGATCGATGTGCCTGTTTATATATGTCCCTGATCTCTCCCAGCCTATCCCCATTTTGGAGTCAGACTCGGGTTGAAATACTATTTGAAATATTTAAAATACTTTGAGCGTTTGCCGTAGCCAGTCTGGAGTGCCAGTTTGGTGGAGTTTGCACTTTTCAGGACTTTTCTATTGGTTCCATTGCAACAGGCTAAAGTATTTTAAATGATGTCAAGTAGTATGTGAACCCAGGTCTGTTTGGAGTATGATGTGTGAGGTACATGTTTACTGTGTCTTTCTGGCGCTAAGCTTGAAAATAAAGCGTTTTATGTCCATATTGATGTGGTATAATTCCATATAGAAATTGCCCATGAACAACCGATTAATCACAAGGTTGGTAGTCCTGCGGTACCATACCTCAACACCATATTCTCACGGCTGGAGGTGAGGCTACCAGCTTGGGAACTATTTTTCTGTAAGTCTTAAAGTCATCTTTGTGATTATGAAAACGCAAAAGTGATATTATAGTTACCTGATGAACTAATAGAGTTAATACAAGGTAATATAGTTAACTGTGCTTCTTTTTATTTATTTATATATATTTGAAAGGTTTTTAATATGTTCTACGAAAACTGAAATGACTAAAAAAGAACTACAACATTTATAATTTGGTGAACTGCAATATATTCTTAGTTTCAATCATGTCTCTGGTGCTTTTTTTTTTTTTTTTAGGGGGGTAGATCAGCTTTAATATTGCAGATAGATTGTAACTTCCATCAATGTAATTGTCTGCATCACTTCCAATCCCCCATGTTTTTTTAAAAGGTGACTTTTATCAATATATTCGGCTCTATTTACTCTCAGATTCGAAAATGCTAATTAGCATCAAAGTAGACATCATGCAAGACTACACATCCCTGCAAGCTCCTGCATGTCATCTCTAGCTGACACCTTCGCTAACAGGTATTGTGTCAATTTATAACTTGCACAAGACAGTTCACAGAATTGTCCAGTTACATTTTTTCATTACTACGTTTAGCTAACATTAGATAGTTAATCCAGAGATTCTTACCTTTGCCTCAATTCGACAGTCTCGTCCAGATCATCATGGCATTTGTAGTTCTTTATGATAGCCACATTAGCAGCTAAGTAGCATTTCATTTACAGGCGAATATATTGATAAAAGTAATCTTGTCCTAGAGAGATATACACGGTTATCAAAACGTCACGCTAGGGTAAGCCTACACGAAACACAGCCCTTATTTTAAGTGTTTCTAAAATCCCCTATGGGAAAAATTAATGGTGTAAAAACGATTGGAACCATTTCCCTGTTTGACCGCTAGGTTTTATGGGTATTATGACTCATACTGTGGTACTCTATACGTGAGCATGTTATATGATCCCATTGGTTTAATTTAGCTGTTGTGTTCATATTAGTGTTTGTATACTACGCTATGTTAATTGCAGAACTGATACCCAGTGTACTCTTCTTGCTGAATTGGAGTCAATGATAATGAAATAATGAAAGATAATTACTTGCCTGTATAAAACAAAAGGTAGAACTGCTTGCCTGTGAATTCCTCAATACATTTTATTGATTCATTTCAAATGCAATCCATGAATTCTTTCTTTGGGATAGACAATAATGTGATTTGTTTAAGCATGAGACTAGGACTAGGCTTAATCTGTGTCTGGGAAACTGGCCCTATATGTCCAAATCAATTGAGTGACAGGTTTAGAAGACTTTTACATGTATCATTGATATGCAGTTCTTGATGTCAATGATTGACATCCAGCTTAAAATGATAAACGACGACAACCAGTAAAATCAAGCTTCATATTTATCCACCAGTATCTTCACCCAACAATGTGACAATGTTTTAAGATTCATTGGCAAATAAATATCTGGTGAGAGATGTTGGAGTATGTTGTTTTTATTCACTGTGTGATAATACTGGAATGTGGTGATGACAGAGCTGATATCATGCTAGTCCTTGTGTTGATGATGTGGTGGATGTGCTTCACCAGAGAGAGAAATAGAAGGAGGGGTGTTGATATTCAGACAGAGGAGAGGGGCTTCAGCGGGGGCGTCAGACCCCCCCATCCCCATCAGGCTGCACCACGGTGGGTTCACTGCTCTGGGAGGGCATTTTGCCACCCTCACACGGGTAGCGGGGCCTCTGGAGCTGTGATGTCACAACAGGAAGCTCCTGCCTCTCCCAGTCGCCCTGGCACAGAGACACAGAAACAGTCAAGCAAGGTGTGTGTGTGTGTGTGTGTGTGTGTGTGTGTGTGTGTGTGTGTGTGTGTGTGTGAACATCATTGTACTGTGATGACCTTAAATGTACTATGAACTTTTGACTTGTTTCGTGTGATGGTTAAGTGCACATTTGAACTGTTGAACCGTGTGTTTGATCATGTGTGGTGGTATGTGTTTCTGTGCAGTGTTTCTCCATGAGAATATACCCTATATGGTAGAGTTAGTCTCCAATCCACCAGGTCTCTATATGGTAGAGTTAGTCTCCAGTCACCAGGTCTCTATATGGTAGAGTTAGTCTCCAGTCACCAGGTCCCTATATGGTAGAGTTAGTCTCCAGTCACCAGGTCCCTATATGGTAGAGTTAGTCTCCAGTCACCAGGTCCCTATATGGTAGAGTTAGTCTCCAGTCACCAGGTCCCTATATGGTAGAGTTAGTCTCCAGTCACCAGGTCCCTATATGGTAGAGTTAGTCTCCAGTCACCAGGTCCCTATATGGTAGAGTTAGTCTCCAGTCACCAGGTCCCTATATGGTAGAGTTAGTCTCCAGTCACCAGGTCCCTATATGGTAGAGTTAGTCTCCAGTCACCAGGTCCCTATATGGTAGAGTTAGTCTCCAGTCACCAGGTCCCTATATGGTAGAGTTAGTCTCCAGTCACCAGGTCCCTATATGGTAGAGTTAGTCTCCAGTCACCAGGTCCCTATATGGTAGAGTTAGTCTCCAGTCACCAGGTCCATATATGGTAGAGTTAGTCTCCAGTCACCAGGTCCATATATGGTAGAGTTAGTCTCCAGTCACCAGGTCCATATATGGTAGAGTTAGTCTCCAGTCACCAGGTCCCTATATGGTAGAGTTAGTCTCCAGTCACCTGATGATGGGCTGGCATATGCCCCTCTAAACACTGGGACCTGGTTGGCAGAGGAGGGCAGCACAAGTCAGTCAAAGATCATGGCCGCAGGTGCAGGCGAGGATGCCATGGTAAATTAAACACTCACTAACTGCCTCCCTCACCTGCCACTGACCCACTGGCAATGTCTGTTACTGTCCCAGCTGCCATCACCCAATCCAGTCAGCCACATACACACCTCTCCAGCCAGCCATGCTCTCACCCAGACAACTGGTGAATGATTTCAGACTGACAGCGATGGGGGAGGAGGGTTGTTGATGTGGGTTATGGTGGTGCTCATATACGGAATGAGGGCCAGTCTGAGAGCAGAGCAGCAGTAAACTGTTACTGTAAATGATCAGAACAGACTGGAGATGGGAGAGGTGTTGTAGAGAGAGATGAGAACCTCTCCACTGCACTGTACACTACTATAACTGTACTATAACTGTACTATACTGTACTGTCCTGTACTATACTGTACTGTCCTGTACTATACTGTCCTGTACTGTACTATAACTGTACTCTACTGTCCTGTCCTGTACTATACTATAACTGTACTATACTATACTGTCCTGTACTATACTATAACTGTACTATACTGTCCTGTCCTGTACTATACTATAACTGTACTATACTGTACTGTCCTGTACTGTCCTGTACTATAACTGTACTGTACTGTCCTGTACTATACTATAACTGTACTATACTGTACTGTCCTGTACTGTCCTGTACTATAACTGTATTATACTGTACTGTCCTGTATTATACTGTACTGTCCTGTACTATACTATAACTGTACTCTACTGTACTGTCCTGTACTATACTATAACTGTACTCTACTGTACTGTCCTGTACTATACTATAACTGTACTGTCCTGTACTGTCCTGTACTGTCCTGTACTATAACTGTACTGTACTGTCCTGTACTATACTATAATTGTACTTTACTGTCCTGTACTATACTATAATTGTACTTTACTGTCCTGTACTATACTCACAGGGAAGAGCTTGGCGGAGGACTGGTTACAGGCCATGGAGATTGGAGCGGTGTTGTAGAGAGAGTTGAGCACCTCTCCACTGAAGGAGTCCCAGGACAAAGAGGAGAACTGGTCCGTTACACTGGTCTGACCACAGCTACACGCATCACCACCCTGGAACCTGAGAGGAGGAGAGGAGGGGAGGGGGAGGGAGGAGGGAGCAGGGAGAGGGAGGGAGAGGGAGTAAGAGGGAGAGGGGGGAGAAAGAGGGAGAGAGGGGGAGAAAGAGGGAGAGAGGGGGAGAAAGAGGGAGAGAGGGGGAGAAAGTGGGAGAGAGGGGGAGAAAGAGGGAGAGAGGGGGAGAAAGAGGGAGAGAGAGGGAGAGAGAGGGAGAGAGAGGGAGAGAGGGGGAGAGAGGGAGAGAGGGGGAGAAAGAGGGAGAGAGGGGTTAGAAAGAGGGAGAGAGGGGGAGAAAGAGGGAGAGAGAGGGAGAGAGAGGGAGAGAGGGGGGAGAGAGAGGGAGAGAGGGGGAGAAAGAGGGAGAGAGGGGGAGAAAGAGGGAGAGAGGGGTTAGAAAGAGGGAGAGAGGGGGAGAAAGAGGGAGAGAGGGGGAGAAAGAGGGAGAGAGGGGGAGAAAGAGGGAGAGAGGGGGAGAAAGAGGGAACAGTGAAGGAGGGTGAGGGTGGATGAGACACCAAGCATGGTCATGCTCATATTGAGCTCCCTCATAGACAGAGCTTTGTTGTAAAAACACATGAGGAGCATAAGGAGAATCAGGTTTAACTGTGATTTAATATGGACGGGGGGGGGGCTGTAGATCATCTATGAAATTAGACGATAGAGCCACAGTCTATCAAATAACATTACCTGCATCCTTTCTAATCCCCTTTTATATATACTGAGTGCACAAAACATGAAGAACTCTTTCCTTGACATAGACTGACCAGGTGAATCCAAGTGAAAGATATGATCCCTTATTGATGTCACTTGTTAAATCCACCAATCAGTGTAGATGAAGGGGAGGAGACAGGTTAAATAAGGATTTTTAAGCCTTGAGACAACTGAGACATGGATTGTGTATGTGTGCCATTCAGAGGATGAATGGGCAAGACAAAATATTTAAGCGCCTTTAAACGGGGTATGGTAGTAGGTGCCAGGCGCACCGGTTTGAGTGTGTCAAGAACTGCAACGCTGCTCGGTTTTTCAATCTCAATAGTTTCCCGTGAGTATCAAGAATGGTCCACCACGCAAAGGACATCCAGCCAACGGCAGGCCAGTGGTCGAAAACGGGTCATTGATGAAAGAGGACAAAGGAGGCTGACACAAATTGTGCAGAGCAACAGACGGGCTAAAGTTAGTCAACTGACAGTCCAACATTGGTGCCCAAAGACCCATAAAAGAATGCACAACTCGTCGTACCATGACATGAATGGGGTAATCACAGCTGACAACCGTACAGAGTTCCACTTCTTTCAGGAAAAAACAAGAAACTGCGGTTGCAGTGGGCTAAGGAACGAAAACACTGGACACAGGAGAATTGGAAAAACATTGGTTGGTCTGATGAATCCCAGTTCCTGCTGTTTCACGCTTATGGGAGGACTAGAGTATGGAGAAAACCACGAGTACAGCGCCTTCGGAAAGTATTCAGACCCCTTGAATTTTTCCACATTTTGTTACATTACAGCCTTATTCTAAAATGGATTTAAAAAATAATAATCCTCAGCAATCAACACAAAATGCCCCATAATGACAAAGCGAAAACAGGTTGTTAGACATTTTTGCAAATGTATAAAAAATAATAAACAGAAATACCTTATTTACATAAGTATTCAGACCCTTTGCTATGAGACTCGAAGTTGAGCTCAGGTGCATCCTGCTTCCATTGATCATCCTTGAGATGTTTCTACAACTTGATTGGAGTCCACCTGTGGTAAATTCAATTGATTGGACATGATTTGGAAAGCCACACACCTGTCTATATAAGGTCCCACAGTTGACAGTGCATATCAGAGCAAAAACCAAGCCATGAGGTCGAAGGAATTGTCTGTAGAGCTCCGAGACAGGATTGTGTCGAGGCACAGATCTGGGGAAGGGTACGAAAAAATTTCTGCAGCATTGAAGGTCCCCAAGAACACAGTGGCCTCCATCATTCTTAAATGGAAGAAGTTTGGAACCACCAAGACTCTTCCTAGAGCTGGCCCCCCGGCCAAACTGAGCAATCGGGGGAGAAGGGCCTTGGTCAGGGAGGTGACCAAGAACCCGATGGTCACTCTGACAGAGCGCTAGAGTTCCTCTGTGGAGATGGGAGAACCTTCCAGAAGGACAACCATCTCTGCAGCACTCCACCAATCAGGCCTTTATGGTAGAATGGCCAGACGGAAGCCACTCTTCAGTAAAAGGCAGATGACAGCTCGATTGGAGTTTGCCAAAAGGCACCCAAAGACTCTCAGACCATGAGAAACAAGATTCTCTGGTCTGATGAAACCAAGATTGAACTCTTTGGCCTGAATGCCAAGCGTCACGTCTGGAGGAAACCTGGCACCATCCCTACGGTGAAGCATAGTGGTGGCAGCATCATGCTGTGGGGATGTTTTTCAGCGGCAGGGACTGGGAGACTAGTCAGGATCGAGGGAAAGATTAAAGGAGCAAAGTACAGAGAGATCCTTGATGAAAACCTGCTCTAGAGCGCTCAGGACCTCAGACCGGGGCGAAGGTTCACCTTCCAACAGGACAACCCTAAGCACACTGCCAAGACAATGCAGGAGTGGCTTCGGGACAAGTCTCTGAATGTCCTTGAGTGGCCCAGCCAGAGCCCGGACCTGAACGTGATCTGGAAAGACCTGAAAATAGCTGTGCATCGACGCTCCCCATCCAACCTGACAGAGCTTGAGAGGATCTGCAGAGAAGAATGGGAGAAACTCCCCAAATACAGGTGTGCCAAGCTTGTAGCGTCATACCCAAGACGAATCAAGGCAGTAATCACTGCCAAAGGTGCTTGAACAAAGTACAGAGTAAAGGGTCTGAATACTTATGTAAATGTGAAATTTCAGTTTTTGCTTTGTCATTATGGGGTATTGTGTGCAGATTGATGAGCGAAAAAAACAATTTAATCCATTTTAGAATAAGGCTGTAACGTAACAAAATTTGGAAAAAGTCAAGGGGTCTGAATACTTTCCGAATGCACTGTACATGCATCCATCATGCCACGTGTCAACATTGCAGACTGGTACTAGGTGGTGGTGTGGGGTGTGATTTCATGGCACTCATTGGGCCCCTTGATAAAAGTGGAGCAACGTTTGAATGCCACAGGATATCTGAACATCATTGTCAATCAAGTGCCTCCCTTCATGGCAGCAGTGTATCCATCTGCAACTAGATTTTTTCATCAGGATAATGCCCCATGTCACTAGGCTAGGATTGTTCAGGAATGATTCCACGAACATGACAGTGAATTCAGCTTACTGCAGTGGCCTGCCCAGTCACCAGATCTCAATCCAACTGAGCATCTGTGGGATGAGATGGGAGGAGTTATTTGGAGTAGAGATCCACTACCAGCCAACTTGACACAACTGTGGGAAGCATTGGAGTCAACATGGGCCAGCATCCCTGTGGAACGCTTTCGACACCTTGTAGAGTCCATGTCCCAATGACTTGGTGGAAAACATAACAATTCAATATAAATTCAGAAAGTATTCACACCCCTTGACTTCTTCCACATTTTGTTGTGTTGCAGCCTGAATTTAAAATGGATTACATTTAGATTTTGTGTCACTGGCCTACACACAATATCCCTAATGTCAAAGTGGAATTTTGTTTTAGATATTTTTACAAATGAATTACAAATGAAAAGCTGAAATGTCTTGAGTCAATAAGTATTCAACCCCTTTTGTTATGGGAAGTATTCAACCCCTTTGTTATGGCAAGCCTATTTAAGTTCAGGAGTAAACATTCACATGATAAGTTGCATGGATTCATTCTGGGTGCAATAATAGTGTTTAACATGATTTTTACCTCCTCTCTGTACCCCACACATACAATTATCTGTAAGGTCCCTCAGTCGAGCAGTATTTTATTTTTTAACAAAAAATCACAAAGACCAGGGAGGTTTTCCCATGCCTAGAAAAGAAGGGCAACCATTGGTAGATGGGTAAAATAACATAAAAAGCAGACATTGAATATCCCTTTGAGCATGGTGAAGTTATTCATTACACTTTGGATGGTGTATCAATACACCCAGTCACTACAGATACAGGAGTCCTTCCTAACTCAGTTGCCGGAGAGGAACAAATACGCTCAGGGATTTCACCATGAGGCCAATGGTGACTTTAAAACAGTTACAGAGTTGAATGGCTGTGATAGGAGAAACCTGAGGATGGATAAACAACATTGTAGTTACTCCACAATACTAACCTAAATGACAGAGTGAAAAGAAGGAAGGCTGTACAGAATAAAAATGTTCCAAAACATACATCCTGTTAGCAATAAGGCACTAAAGTAAAACTGCAAAAACTGTGGCAAAGAAATTAACTTTATGTCCTGAATACAAAGCGTTATGTTTGGGGCAAATCGAACTCAACACATCACTGAGTGCCACTCTTCATATTGGTAGTGGCTGCATCATGTTATGGGTATGCTTTTAATCGTCAGGGACTACAAAGTTTTTTAGGGTAAAAATAAATGGAATAGAGCTAAGCACAGGCAAAATCACAGACACTGGGAGACAAATGTACCTTTCCGCAGGACAATAACCTAAAACATAAGGCCAAATATACACTGGAGTTGCTTACCAAGACGACATTAAAATGTTCCTGAGTGGCCTAGTTACAGTTTTGACTTAAATCGGCTTGAAAATCTATGGCAAGGCTTGAAAATGGCTGTATAGCAATGATCAACAACCAATTTGACAGAGCCTGAAGAATTTAAAAAAGAATAATGTGCAAATATTGTACAATCCAGGTGTGCAAAGCTCTTAGAGACATACCCAGAAAGACTCACAGCTGTACTTGATACCAACGTTGATTCTAACATGCATTGACTAAGGGGTGTGAATACTTATGTAAATTAGATATTTCAGTGTTTCATTTTCAATAAATTTGCAAACATTTCTAAAAACATGTTTTCATTTTGTCACTATGGGGTATTGTGTGTAGATGGGTGAGATTTGGTTTTACATTCAGGCTGTAACACTACAAAATGTGGAATAAGTCAAGGAGTATAAATACTTTCTGAAGGCACTGTATGTATAGTTTATTTCCTAATCGTACTGGATTCCAATTGTATTGGCCAATCAACCAATCACTCTAATCTTAATTCCAACCCTCAGATGTCACCAGACCAACCCATCTTTCCCACTACACTACCATTTTACTATTTCCTTTTGCAATACATCCCTCTATTTTACTGTGATGTCTTACGAGGATCTTGAACCTCTCTATTTGTACCATTTCTATTGAGATTGCCCTGAAAATAAATACTTTACTTAAGAGTATAATCATATTTCCCTTTGATTGTGGTTTTTCAGATCTCCTAATGGTACTGTTTGTAGGTCCATCTGAACACAGACATTATGACTTCACAACCACCGAAGGACAGTACCCAAAAGAGATGATCTATTGATTCTGTTTCCTCATGGCAGTCTGCACAGTCTGACTATTCAATGCCCATATGTTAAGCATTCTTTTTGTGGCAAGAATTTTATGCGTTTGTTTAAATTGAAAAAAACGTAATGATGCGTACATTTTTGTTTTGTATATCAGTTCATAAACCTGATGCCATGGTATTGAGACATCACAAATCTGTTCCCAACTGTCTTTAATTTTATGCGGCATAGTTGTCAAACCTCTCGACCTTGTGTTGGTGTTTGGAATGAGCAGGTGTCTTCTGCTGGTTCGTGTGACGTATGTGTGAGTTGATTTAATCTGCTGAACACAACAGCTGTTTGATGAGGAGGAGATTGATTTTTCTCGAGAGATTGTTTCTCTAATGGTAGCTGAGTCAGCAAAACCGAAATGAAGATGCAGTGTATGGCTGGTTAAAGACGACAGCTAGCTCTTCTTAATAAAGAGCTGTTACCTATAGATGAAGCTACCCTGTGCGTGTGTTACCTGCAGATGAAGTTACAGTAGTGTGTGCACGTGCGTGTGTGTGTGTGTGCGTGCATGTGCACGCACGTGCGCTCCCCCCGAGTTGGTGTGCCCATCACAGGAGGTTGGTGGCACCTTCATTGGGGAGGACGGGCTCATGTTAATTGCTGGAGAAGAATTAGTGTTCCAGCCATTATAATGAGCCGTCTTCCCCTCACCAGCCTCCTGTGGTGCCCATGTACTGTATATTACCTGTTGATGAAGCTGAAGTACTTCTGCAGGTATCCAGGGTCAACGTTACTCTTACAGAGCTCTAGTTGAGTCCTGGGGTAGTAGTGGACATAGTTCACACACATCTCCTCCATGATCCCAAAGCCTCCCTGGATTAAAATGAAGATAGAGAACAGGGGAGAGAGAAAGAGAGGGAGAGAGGGGGAGAGAGAGAGCGAGGGAGAGAGGGGGAGAGAGAGAGCGAGGGAGAGAGGGGGAGAGAGAGAGAGGGAGAGAGGGGGAGAGAGAGAACAGGGGAGAGAGAAAGAGAGGGAGAGAGGGGGAGAGAGAGAGCGAGGGAGAGAGGGGGAGAGAGAGAGCGAGGGAGAGAGGGGGAGAGAGAGAACAGGGGAGAGAGAAAGAGAGGGAGAGAGGGGGAGAGAGAGAGCGAGGGAGAGAGAAAGAGAGGGAGAGAGGGGGAGAGAGAGAACAGGGGAGAGAGAAAGAGAGGGAGAGAGGGGGAGAGAGAGAACAGGGGAGAGAGAAAGAGAGGGAGAGAGGGGGAGAGAGAGAGCGAGGGAGAGAGAGAGAGAGAGAGAGAGAGAGAGAGGGAGAGAGGGAGAGGGAGAGAAAGAGAGAGGGAAATAGGGGGAGAGAGAGAGGGAGAGAGGGAGAGGGAGAGAAAGAGAGCGAGAGAGAGGAGTCAGGTTCCTGGGTTTACCTCCATGCCCTCATCATAACCCCAGAAACAGCTATCTCAGGCATCACTGAGGACAGTGTGTGAGTCCAAAAAACATCCTTACCCCAGGGTACTTCAACTGGTGACTATCATTCCTTACCCCAGGATATTTCAACTGGTGACTATCATTCCTTACCCCAGGATACTTCAACTGGTGACTATCAATCCTTACCCCAGGATATTTCAACTGGTGACTATCATTCCTTACCCCAGGATACTTCAACTGGTGACTATCATTCCTTACCCCAGGATACTTCAACTGGTGACTATCATTCCTTACCCCAGGATATTTCAACTGGTGACTATCATTCCTTACCCCAGGATACTTCAACTGGTGACTATCATTCCTTACCCCAGGATACTTCAACTGGTGACTATCATTCCTTACCCCAGGATACTTCAACTGGTGACTATCATTCCTTACCCCAGGATACTTCAACTAGTGACTATCCAGGAGAATATAGAAAAAGGAGCACTCTGTTGCCGGATAAATCTGATAGATTTATTGACAATCAATCAGCTTACGTTTCAGCATCAATCGTTTTCTTCAGAGCCTTGAGTAGGAAAAGGGTGGGAGTCACCTATATACCCTCCCAGGGGAGTGTCCCACTCGTCATGTCAATCAAACATGTCAATAATATCAATACTGTCAGTAGTAGCAACTACACAGGTTATTCAAGCAAGAGTATGATCATCAGTCAAGATTCCTCCCCATACATTCCAGACTCCTCCCCATACATTCCAGACTCCTCCCCATACATTCCAGACTCCTCCCCATACATTCCACTTGAATAGCAAAAGACAGAAATAAACAAAGATGAGAAAGACAGCTGTTCATTCAGACATTTTGGCTCGATGCAATCTAAGCAGTCGATCCAAAATGTCTCTCTCTGTAACAATTTCCTCACTATATTGCAACCTCTGGAGGAAAGAGAAACTTTCTCAATTTCCCAGAATTTCCTCCATGCCCTCATCATAACCCCAGAAACAGCCTGCTCGGGCAGTGCTGAGGACAGTGTGTGAGTGTGTTTATGTTTGTGTGTGCGTGTGTGTGTGTCAGTTCGTGCAATCGTACGTGCTTAAGAGTGAGTGTGTGTGTGTGTGTGTGCCCACTGCTGTCCACTGCTCTCAACATCAGAGGAGAGGAGGAGAGAGCATCATCATCATCATCATCCTCCTCCAGCCCAGAGCCTCCTCCCCACTGTGTCTGACCCCAGATTAGTGAGATCTGGGCTGGGCAGTAGAGCCGCTCTGAGCCCTGTCTGTCTGTGGTAGGAGAATATACCCACATTAAACACATTAAGCTGCTTGGCTAAAGTTACTGGATAGATGATTCACAGCAGTGGCTGTTCGAGAGCATCAAAACCGTATCATGGCTAGATGGTGATTAACTGACTGACTGACTAATCTACAAAGTATTGAGTTATTTATGAAGGTGATTTGTAGATCAGTCAGCCTAGACTCGCCTTCAAGTGCGTGCATGTATGCGTGTATGCACTTCTGCAGTCTGCATAACCATTTGCTATATTGCATGGCTACACCTGTAGAGAAAACCAAACATACTCACCACTGTAGGCTGGCTCCTGTCCTCTGTGTTGTATGTACACTTTGTCAAGAGGACGTCACCCTGTGGGACACACAGACACACACTCAAATCAGCCAGTGTTCTGCCAATGTTTTACATGTATATTCATAAAGGGTAACAACAAGTTACCGTGGTTTACAGAATATTTGCGTTGTTCATTTTTAATTTTTAAACAGGCATCTCTGCATCTATGTTATTCCACAGCAGAGCAGAGCAGTGACAGACTGAAGCCGTAGCAGTACTGGGTATCATCTCTGTTGATCCAGGTCTCTCCAGGTCTGTAATAGTCCCGTCTTTCTCCAGGTCTCTCCAGGTCTGTAATAGTCCCATCTTTCTCCAGGTCTCTCCAGGTCTCTCCAGGTCTGTAATAGTCTCATCTTTCTCCAGGTCTCTCCAGGTCTCTCCAGGTCTCTCCAGGTCTGTAATAGTCCCATCTTTCTCCAGGTCTCTCCAGGTCTCTCCAGGTCTGTAATAGTCCCATCTTTCTCCAGGTCTCTCCAGGTCTGTAATAGTCCCATCTTTCTCCAGGTCTCTCCAGGTCTCTCCAGGTCTCTCCAGGTCTCTCCAGGTCTCTCCAGTTCTGTAATAGTCCCATCTTTCTCCAGGTCTCTCCAGGTCTCTCCAGGTCTGTAATAGTCCCATCTTTCTCCAGGTCTCTCCAGGTCTCTCCAGGTCTCTCCAGGTCTCTCCAGGTCTCTCCAGGTCTGTAATAGTCCCATCTTTCTCCAGGTCTCTCCAGGTCTCTCCAGGTCTGTAATAGTCCCATCTTTCTCCAGGTCTCTCCAGGTCTCTCCAGGTCTCTCCAGGTCTCTCCAGGTCTGTAATAATCCTGTCTTTCTCTCACTGCCCTTGTTCCCTTTACTGGATCATCTTATTCCAGAGACAAAACACAATGTACTGTATCTTATCCCACCTGCTGAGATAGCTGTGACAGTAGAAAGAGGAAGTAACATACTTACAGGCAGCACTGTCACCATCTTCCTTAGCATTCTGATTATCTGGAGGAGAGACAACAACTTTCACATCCATTGGATTGTTTTCAGTGAAAAGCATGAGCCCCAAACAGTTAGTAGAGGTGCTAACTAACGGCATCCAGTGAAAAGCATGAGCCCCAAACAGTTAGTAGAGGTGCTAACTAACGGCAAGTAAACTGTAGGCTATAAACAAATACAAAAATAAAGAGATTCGCACTCACTCTATACAGTATAAACTCCCAGCAATTTATTGGGTAAAACACCAACATTTCCCCTTCACCCTGAAAAAGGCACTGTGATGCCGAAACGTTGGTGGTTTACCTAATAAATTACTGAGAGTTTATAGATTATATACAGAGTGCAACTCTCTTTATTTATTTTTATAAAACATAATGATCCGGCAGTGATTTCTTGTTTTCATGTTGATTAAAGTTGTATTGTATCTAACCTAGTTAGAAGATATGAGCTGGATACAAGGAAGAGTGTTGTACAGGCAGGAGGTTAGAAGATATGAACTGGATACATGGAAAATAGTTGTAATACAAGCAGAGAGAGTCTCAATACACAGTCTTACTTGACACTTTTGTATTGCTAGGTATTACTGCACTGTTGGAGCTAGAAACACAAGCATTTCGCTGCACCTGCGATAACATCTGCAAATATGTGTAAGGGGGGGAGAGAGAGAGAGCGAGGGAGAGAGAGGGAGAGAGAGAGGGGGGAGAGGGGGTAAGAGAGAGAGAGAGAGAGAGAGAGAGAGAGAGAGAGAGAGAGAGAGAGAGAGAGAGATCTGTGTGTGCGTGTGTATGTGTTTCTTTGTTTGAATGTGTTTGTTGGTGCATACAGCATGTACCCAGAGGCGTTACCTGATAGTGGGTGCTGAAATGCTTATCCTCCTGTACCACCTTCAACTCTCTTCCACCCCTCACCAGGACCGTCCTCACCCCTCTCCCCGCCAAGTGAGTGTGCAGCTGGGACGCAAAGATGTTGATCCCCCCTGGAGGCAGGGCCTGGTGGAGGTCAATAGAGGAATTAGACACATAAAAAAATTGACATTACAATATTCTAACTCCTCTCAGTTTCATTTGTACATTTGTACTTACATTACAATAAGACAAAGGGGGTCATATATGCTTACGACAAGTATTACAATGCATTACAACCACATCTTAATGCATTATACCTGGTCGTTTTGAGTAAAATGTTACCAGTAGGTTTCTATTGTTAGCGAAGGTCCAGGAGTGTTTCCTGTCTACAGTAGACATTTCTGAGGGATATTGTAGCCTAGCAACAATCTGTGTACACATTTTCTAAGGGTTAGGGTTTATGTTAGAAGGATATTGTACTAACAGTTTGTGTACACTTGGATGTGCAGAATCCTGTGAGCTGGAAGTTCTGTTCTCTGGGTGGTATGGCCATGACAGGGGTATAGACCAGCCCCAGCTCCATGATGCCCGCGTCGTACCTCCTTAGGCTGGGGGTGTGGTAGAGACGCACCCCCGAGTTGTCCTTCCGACCTGCAAGGGACACAGCACAACCAGGGGAAGGGGAGGGGGAGGAGAGGGGGAAGTAGAGGGGGAATGTGAGGGGAAGGAGAGGGGGGAGGAGAGAGGGGAAGTAGAGGGGGAAGTAGAGGGGGAGGAGAGGGGGAAGTAGAGGGGGGGAAGTAGAGGGGGAGGAGAGGGGAAGGAGAGGGGAAGTAGAGGGGGGAGGAGAGGGGGAAGGAGAGGGGGAAGGAGAGGGGGGAGGAGAGGGGGGAGGAGAGGGAGAAGTAGAGGGGGGAGGAGAGGGGAAGGGGAGGGGGAGGTAGAGGGGAAGTAGAGGGGGAAGTAGAGGGGAAGGAGAGGGGGAGGAGAGGGGAAGGAGAGGGGGAGGAGAGGGGGGAAGTTAGAGGGGGGAGGAGAGGGGGAAGTAGAGGGGGAGGAGAGGGGGAAGTAGAGGGGGAGGAGAGGGGGGAAGTAGAGGGGGGAGGAGAGGGGAAGGGGAGGGGGAGGTAGAGGGGGAAGTAGAGGGGAAAGTAGAGGGGGAAGGAGAGGGGAGGAGAGGGGAAGGAGAGGGGGAGGAGAGGGGGAAGTTAGAGGGGGAGGAGAGGGGGAAGTAGAGGGGGAGGAGAGGGGGAAGTAGAGGGGGAGGAGAGGGGGAAGTAGAGGGGGAAGGAAAGGGGGAGGAGGAGAGGGGGAAGTAGAGGGGGAGGAGAGGGGGAGGAGAGGGAGAAGTAGAGGGGGAGGAGAGGGGAAGGGGAGGGGGAAGGAGAGGGGGGAGGAGAGGGGGAGGAGAGGGAGAAGTAGAGGGGGAGGAGAGGGGAAGGGGAGGGGGAGGTAGAGGGGGAAGTAGAGGGGGAAGTAGAGGGGAAGGAGAGGGGGAGGAGAGGGGAAGGAGAGGGGGAGGAGAGGGGGAAGTTAGAGGGGGAGGAGAGGGGGAAGTAGAGGGGGAGGAGAGGGGGAAGTAGAGGGGAGGAGAGGGGGGAAGTAGAGGGGGAGGAGAGGGGAAGGGGAGGGGGAGGTAGAGGGGGAAGTAGAGGGGGAAGTAGAGGGGAAGGAGAGGGGAGGAGAGGGGAAGGAGAGGGGGAGGAGAGGGGGAAGTTAGAGGGGGAGGAGAGGGGGAAGTAGAGGGGGAGGAGAGGGGGAAGTAGAGGGGGAGGAGAGGGGGAAGTAGAGGGGGAGGAGAGGGGGAAGTAGAGGGGGAAGGAAAGGGGGAGGAGAGGGGGAAGTAGAGGGGGAGGAGAGGGGGAGGAGAGGGAGAAGTAGAGGGGGGAGGAGAGGGGAAGGGGAGGGGGAGGTAGAGGGGGAAGTAGAGGGGGAAGTAGAGGGGGAAGGAGAGGGGGAGGAGAGGGGAAGGAGAGGGGGAGGAGAGGGGGAAGTTAGAGGGGAGGAGAGGGGGGAAGTAGAGGGGGGAGGAGAGGGGGAAGTAGAGGGGAGGAGAGGGGGAAGTAGAGGGGGAGGAGAGGGGGAAGGAAAGGGGGAGGAGAGGGGGAAGTAGAGGGGGAGGAGAGGGGGAAGGGGAGAATAAACAGTGGAGGAGTGGGGGAGGGTATAGAAGATGGCAGAGGGATGGGGTTTAGGAAGAAGGGGTGAAGGGAGTGATAGATGACATGGGGAGGGGAGCGATGAAGAAGGGGTGAAGGGAGTGATAGATGACATGGGGAGGGGAGCGATGAAGACGGGTGTTGAGTAGAACTGGTACTTCTGGTTTTCATTCTCTGCCTCCAATCAGGGAACACCAGGTGGGTGGACTCTTGCCAATCAGTGACATGAATTGATCAATTTACTACCATGTAGAAAATTAAACCAGAAGTACCCCATTGCTGAGGGGTGGTAGTTTAATAGCCCAGTTCTAAGGTTCTTAGGGGTAGAATAGTGTATAACTCTGTGATGGGTAGGTCGTTTTACCTGATAAGAGGAGTGGGTTGTGGTAGTGCACCTCCAGTCGAAGAAACCTAGAAGACCCTGGACCTCCTAGAGGCAGTCCTGCATCAGGGGGGTAGTAGAAAGACTGCACACGCACGCACACACAGATGCGTTATTTAATCCATTGAACATCACATTATTCTTATCATTGAACATCACATTATTTAATCCATTGAACATCACATATTTGTATCGCTGAACATCACATTGTTTTTATCGCTGAACATCACATTATTTTTTATTGTTGAACATCTAAAAAAAAATTAGCATTGAACATCACATTATTTTTATCATTGGACAAGTGAATCATCCACCGTAAAAAGAGTAGTTTCAGCCAACACAGAAAGAAAATAGCATGTCTTATTGATCCAGAGACTAAAACAGCACCAAGTGTGTTTATCTCTATTTATATCCATCACTATATATCTCTACAGTATATGTTCCCCTAACATGTTCTGAGGATCTGTTCATAAAAGAGATAGACAATTAAACAAGAAGACTTTTGGAGATAAAACGTATTTTCATATCAATCTTGTTAACATTCCGGAGAGGAAAGGAGAGCTTGTGGTTATTTTCTCTCCCCCGGTCTGGCAGCATCCCTAGGACTATTTTACATAACTGTTCTTCCTCCTCCTCCTCCTCCTCCTCACTCTCCCCTATCTCTCTCTTCCCCTCTCTTTATTTTTCTCGACTTCCTCCTCGTCTTTCGCCTCCCTCTTTTATAATGCCAGATTTCCCTTTAGATGTGTGTGGGATCCAGAATGTGCTAAAACTGAACAGGCCTGTTTATTTCCTAGCTAATCTCATCTCTCCAGCTCTTCTTCTCTCCTCGCCACTCAGCAGAACACATGATTTCTGTTTTGTTTTCGCCGTCTGCTAATCCAATGGGAGGGCTCGGAGGCTTGGCGCTCGGCACCAGTTCTCTGGCTGTGATGTGATTCTTATCCAGTAAGACGTGTCTTCCTCTGCCTCACACATCCCAGAGCATCACCACCTACTCCATGAACACACACACACACACACACACACACACACACACACACGCACACACACACACTCTCACACACACACACACACACTCTCACACACACACGCACACTCACACACACACACACACACACACACACAGACACTAACACACACACAAACACACACATTCATTCACACACACACACACACACTCACACAAACACAAACACACACACGCACGCTCCTCTCCTCTCACCTTCTCACCACCATGCACCAGCTCCTCCAGAGACTGCTTCCCTGCTCTCATCAAAACATACTTCTATTGAACCAAACATGAGATTATTCAGAGATAGGTATTTTCCTAGTAACATTCTCTGAGGCTTTCATGGTTTCTCTCAGTTTTTCCTCAGTTTTGCTCTGCTTCTGTGGATCTCTCTCAGACTTTACCACCCTGCCTCTCTACTGCTGATCTCTCTCAGACTTTACCACCCTGCCTCTCTACTGCTGATCTCTCTCAGACTTTACCACCCTGCCTCTCTACTGCTGATCTCTCTCAGACTTTACCACCCTGCCTCTCTACTGCTGATCTCTCTCAGACTTTACCACCCTGCCTCTCTACTGCTGATCTCTCTCAGACTTTACCACCCTGCCTCTCTACTGCTGATCTCTCTCAGACTTTACCACCCTGCCTCTCTACAGCTGATCTCTCTCAGACTTTACCACCCTGCCTCTCTACTGCTGATCTCTCTCAGACTTTACCACCCTGCCTCTCTACTGCTGATCTCTCTCAGACTGTACCACCCTGCCTCTCTACTACTGTGACTTACCTGGTTGAAACATCTGTGTTCAATCCCTAAAGAATTGAACAGCAGGCTCTTACTGTTCAGGATTTTACTATGTTAACCAGTTATGGCCTCAAAGTGGCAGTGTACCTACTGTGCCTTCAGAAAGTATTCACACCTCTTGACTTTTTCCACATTTTGTTGTGTTACAGCCTGAATTTAAAATGGATTAAATTTAGATTTTTTTTGTCACAGGCCTACACACAATACCCCATAATATCAAAGTGGAATTATTTTTGTAGACATTTTTTTTTATTAATTAAAAATGAAAAGCTGGAATGTCTTGAGTCAATAAGTATTCAACCCCTTTGTTATGGCAAGCCTAAATAAGTTCAGGAGTAAAATAAGTTAAAGTCACATAATAAGTTGCATGGACTTACTCTGTGTGCAATAATAGTGTTTAACATGATTTTTCAATGACTACCTCATCTCTGCACCCCACACATTTAATTATCTATATGGTCCCTCAATTGAGCAGTGAATTTCAAACACAGATTCAACCACAAAGACCAGGGAGGTTTTCCAATGCCTCGCAAAGAAGGGCACCTATTGGTAGATGGGTTTAAAAAAAAGCAGACATTGAATATCCCTTTGAGCATGGTGAAGTTATTAATTACACTTTGGAGGCCAATGGTGACTTTAAAACAGTTACAGAGTTTAATGGCTGTGATAGGAGAAAACTGAGGATCAGCAACATTTTTTGACCCAAGACATTTCAGCTTTTCATTTTTAATTAATATGTAAACATTTCTAAAAACATAATTCCAGTTTGACATTATGGAGTATTGTGTGTAGGCCAGTGACAAAAAATCTAAGTGTAATCCATTTTAAATTCAGAAGGCACTGAAGGCACTCTAAGTACTTGAAAGAAAAATAATACTATTTGTACCCAGTTCTGGTGTTTGTGTGTGTGTGCGTGTGCGTGCGTGTGCGAATGTGTGTGTGTGTGTGTTTATTACCTCAGCCCCCATGGCCCAGGCGGCCAGAACGTGGCGACAGTAGTTTAGGCTGGCAGGCTTCATCTTGGAGTCACAGGATCCGCTGTACTGGGGGACCGTACTCATCTCAGGAGAACACTCAAACACCTCCATGTGGTGCACTATGGCCTCGTTACCAGGGGTTACCACCGACTCATACTGGGGGGTTGAAGAGGGAGGAGGAAGATGGAGGAGGAGGGAAGAAGAGGTAAAAATTGATTGGTATTGACTCCGCTGTTGTCACGACTTCCGCCGAGGCTGCCTTCCTTGTTCGGGCAGGCTTCGGTGTTCGTCATCACCGGCTTACTAGCCACTGCCGCTCCATTATTCATCATTCCATTTGTCTTGTCTTGTCAATCATACACACCTGGTTCTTATCCCCTCATTAGTCCGTGTATAAGTGTTCCCTCTGCCCCCTTGTCCTTGTGGGTGATTGTTATTTGTGAGAGTAGTGTACCTCCGTGGAGCTACTCGTACCTTGTTATTGATTGCCGGGGTAGATTTCCCCTGTGCCTGTTATTGTTGGAGCTACCGTTACCTTGTATTGCCAGGGTAGATTTTCCCCTGTGCCTGTTTCGTTTGTCGCTATCCAGCGCTATTTGTGTACGACGGAATAAACTCTGCATTCGGTGATTACCCTCCTGCGCCTGACTCCTTCTATCACACTCATCACAGCTGTTTTGATTTTCAAACTCATTGCTATGCCCAATTCCAAATCAACTCCTAGCACGTATCTAAAGGATTGGGTAGGGCTAAGCAATAATGTTGGGGAGGGATATTGTCATATTGATTACATTTATCCACTTATCCAATTTTCTTCAGTCTATTCGAATGCCTAGGGGCTAGGGTTTGATGGAATTGGACTTGATGGGTCCATCCATAGAAACAGAATTACTGAGAATAATCCTAATTCTACGGAATTACTAAACGTCATTCTAATTCTATGGTTCCATCATTGTATAAGACTAGGTTTAGAGGTTTACCATGACGATGTGGTTCTTGGGCATATTGGGTGGCAGTTGGAAGATGTGGCACCAGTAGGTGGTCTCCTGGGTGGGGATGGTGACGTCGGGGGTCCGGACCTCCAGGGTCTGTACGTCTAGGGGGAGAGAAGGGGAAGGGGTGTCTGGGCGCAGCAGGAGGGCCCTCTGCACTCCCGTCTCGATCTGCGACAGGTTGAGCTGCTGGAGCGAGTGGATTGGCTGATCCAACACTCCGTAGATCAGGTGGACGGTACCCTCCTGCCAATCAGAATCAAGCACAAAGTCTTCATTATTCCTCTCTTTACCTCTTTTCACCTGCTATACTGTTCTCTCTCTCTCTCTCTCTCTCTCAATTCAATTTCAATTTAAGGGCTTTATTGGCATGGGAAACATATGTTAACATTGCCAAAGCAAGTGAAGTAGATAGTAAACAAAAGTGAAACAAACAATAAATATTAACAGTAAACATTACACTCAGAAGTTCCAAAAGAATAAAGACATTACAAATGTCATATTATGTATATACAGTGTTGTAACAATGTGCAAATAGTTAAAGTACAACTGGGAAAATAAATAAACATAAATATGGGTTGTATTTACAATGTGTTTGTTCTTCACTGGTTGCCCTTTTCTTGTGGCAACAGGTCACAAATCTTGCTGATGTGATGGCACACTGTGGATAAGGGAGTTTATCAAAATTGGGTTTGTTTTCGAATTCTTTGTGGATCTGTGTAATCTGAGGGAAATATGTGTCTCTAATATGGTCATACATTTGGCAGGAGGTTAGGAAGTGCAGCTCAGCTTCCACCTCATTTTGTGGATAGTGTGCACATAGCCTGTCTTCTCTTGAGAGCCAGGTCTGCCTATGGCGGCCTTTCTCAATAGCAAGGCTATGCTCACTGAGTCTGTACATAGTCAAAGCTTTCCTTAAATTTGGGTCAGTCACAGTGGTCAGGTATTCTGCCACTGTGTACTCTCTGTTTAGGCCAAATAGCATTCTAGTTTGCTCAGTTTTTTGTTAATTTTTTCCAATGTGTCAAGTAATTATCTTTTTGTTTTCTCATGATTTGGTTGGGTCTAATTGTGTTGTTGTCCTGGGGCTCTTTGGGGTCTATTTATGTTTGTGAACTGAGCCACGGGACCAGCTTGCTTAGGGGACTCTTCTCCAAGTTCATCTCTCTGTAGGTGATGGCTTTGTTATGGAAGGTTTGGGAATCGCTTCCTTTTAAGTGGTTATAGAATTTAACAGCACTTTTCTGGATTTTGATAATTAGCGGGTTTCGGGCTAATTCTGCTCTGCATGCATTATTTTAATGTTTTTCGTTGTAAAAGAGGATATCTTTGCAGAATTCTGCATGCAGAGTCTCAATTTGGTGTTTGTCCCATTTTGTGAATTCTTGGTTGGTGAGCGGACCCCAGACCTCACAACCATAAAGGGCAATGGGTTCTATAACTGATTCAAGTATTTTTAGCTTGATCCTAATTGGTATGTTGAATTTTATGTTCCTTTGATGGCATAGAAGGCCCTTCTTGCCTTGTCTCTCAGATCGTTCACAGCTTTGTGGAAGTTACTTGTGGCGCTGATGGTTAGGCCGAAGTACAGTTGAAGTCGGAAGTTTACATACACCTTAGCCAAATACATTTAAACTCAGTTTTTCACAATTCCTGACATTTAATCCTAGTAAAAATTCTAGTAAAAACCTGTCTCAGGTCAGTTAGGATCACCACTTTATTTTAAGAATGTGAAATGTCAGAATAGTAGTAGAGAGAATGATTTATTTCAGCTTTTAATTATTTCATCACATTCCCAGTGGGTGAGAAGTTTACATACACTCAATTAGTATTTGGTAGCATTGCCTTTAAATAGTTTAACTTGGGTCAAACGTTTCGGGTAGCCTTCCACAAGCTTCCCACATTAAGTTGGGTGTATTTTGGCCCATTCCTCCTGACAGAGCTG